>NC_056732.1:716360533-716440533 GCF_019279795.1 Protopterus annectens | reverse complement strand
GTGCATTTGTGTAAATCAAATTGAAATCTTTATTGTGGCCTTTGTTATCACAATCAGACATGTGATACATATACAGTCAATAAACTGGCCATAACTTTTGAGTATGGATATTGGTGGTTTATAGTGACAGCAATTTGAGTGGCCTTTTATGGTTGAAGTTACCTGAAATGGGTACTTTTGTCATTACTGATGCATGTAGTTTCACTGTTTAGTAGAAAGATGTTCAAAATGACAAATTTAAAACACACTAACGGATGTTGCTGTATTTAACAATAAATAAAATTTAAAATAATCAGGGAGTTGAATCAAATGGCACATGTATTTATGCATAGACCTAAAATGTGTGTGGGAGGCCCATAATTTGAAAACAGCTTGGGACCCAAGGTACACTTAATTCACCAGTGGGCAGATGCATTTTCAATGAATGTGAGTTTTTAGGGAAGAGAAGTTTATTGTTGCTCATTTAAGTCTGTTTTCAACATGCAACTGTTTATCAAATAGCCATCAGTGTTTTTGCCATAAAATTTGAAATAAAAATTTAAAATTAAATCAAAATCTCTGTAATCATTGTAAATGTAAAAAAGAAAATATCATGTGCACTGACAGGTTTGAACAGTGCTTATGGTAGTCAGGGAGGGAGAGAGACAAGTAATGGGACACTGGAATAGCTGTGGGGGCTGGTCCATTACCCTCCATAGGGGCCTGTTTGACTCTGATACAACTCTGATCATTGCTGTGGCTCTGCACAGCACATGAGATGTCTCTGTATCTGTGAGTGTTTCTGACTGTGCATTGGAGCACAGGAAATCTTTGCTTTTATACTATGAATACACTAATGTTGTTGTTGTTTGTCTTTCAGCTTTTCCCGGTTAGGGGTCGCCACAGCGGAACTCTGGTCTGCTAATAATTGGCAGTAGATTTTCATGAACACCGAGGTGCCAGCTTGATGTTCAACCTTCAACGAAGACACGCCCATTTACGCATGTCTTTTGAACGCCCACCCAACCGTGGGTAGGACATGCAGACTCCACACAAAAGGCACTCCCCGCACTCCAGCCGAGAATCAAATGGGAGAACCTCTTGCTGTGAGGCAGCAATGCTACTGATGCACCACCGCGGATGTACTATGCATATATGCATATATGTATACTATGTCTACACCAATCCAGAGGTGTGTAGATATGTAGTGAACATTGGGAACTGGTTGAGACAGTGGATAGGGGATTCAAAAATCTTCTGTGTCTGTGAGGATGGCACCATATAGAATGCCCTGATCTTCACTCTGCATAAGCCCCTGACTGCTTATACTAGGGCTTTTCACTTTCATGTGGTACTGGTCTGAAGAAACAAATTGGACAAGTATTACAGAATGTGGAACAAAAGACTGAGGGGTGGGGCCTCTGTGTCACAACTGATGCTTTGTGGAAACAAAATAAAAATAAAATAAAAAAAATAAAACTGACATCAAGCTTGTAATTCCAGTCTCATTGACTGATTTTCAGTGGTATATTTCATTTGCCTATGGCTATAACATGTATAGAATTAATCTGTTGCTAGACCCCATGTGTTAAGGAATAATACATGCAATTACTACAGTCCATCTCCCACCTGATTATCTACCTGGTGATCTGGTCATTTTCTCAAACCTTCATCATTATACCAAATATCACAGCATTTCCAATAATATACCTGGTGGACCACATTTATCTGTAATTATAATTTATTACCTGTGCATACCTTTGCTGAACATATTAACAGTGTATTTTTTCTAAAGACTAGTTATATATAGATGTGGTAATCCACAAGTAATCCTGTAATTTATCAACGGAATATGGTTTCTCTGAAATGAACATCAGCATGTACAGTGAACAATTGGACGATGTCAGTGTAGTCACCATTTTCCTTCACAATTCACCAAAGAATCAGGTACCTTCATTTTCTGAATATAAAGATATACAAAACACATCCTAATGATTCCCTACATAAAATCCAGGCAGTTCATTCAATATCTGAAGTGATTTTCAGTCTGCCTAGTTTTTAAAAAAATATTTCCATTCATACATTTGTTTTCATGTTCTTTAGTCTGAAAAGTGAGATACTAATCAAGTGCAAAAGTGAACCCCAGATCAGAAATCGTTAATCTAATATCATTATGGGGGAAACAGGTATATATTCATTACCAAATTAGACCAAACAAACTGCTATTAGTGGCAAAGTCAGTGATAACTTTATTTTACAGTCTTACTATTTGTATAGCATTATAGGGATTGTAGTTGTTTTTGTTAACTTTGTAATTTCAAATTGGCATCCTAACTGGATCTGTGCCTTGTGCATGCAACTTTAAAGCAGCAAGCAAATTGATAACTTAAAAGGAGAACAGCTAATTTAAAAATGAACATCATATGGCCTTGAAAGTGAACAGATTTATTTTGTCTGAGTAAATAGAATAAGCCATTTCCTCTTCCTGAAATACTGTTTTATAACCAACAAATCACATTACATGCAAACGAGTATGTGCTGCTATTATTTCTCTTTTTTTGACAATTGTGCATTAGCATCGGTAACTTGTATTATCCCTAACATTTATAAACACGGCTCCATAAATGACATTTTGCCTTTATGACATTAAGTATAATTTGGCAAATCTGTTCCCTAATTTCATATCCACTTCCAGATATGCTCACTCCTTTACTGCTTACTAGAAGCAAATAAGAAAATGACTTAGCTAACAGATAATAAATAAATACATTTTCTTGCTACTGAAATCACTAAAGAATCCCAAGGCCAATGAAGACTCAAATCACTTGTAAATATACAGCTTACAGTTATGAGTTTGCAACTAGTTTAGCAAGGACAGTCACAATATCATGCCTAGACTTTGAGATACTGGGTTTCTGATGTTCAAATTCCTTTTACATTTTTAAACAGTAATTTGCCACTAAAAAACAGGATGGGAAAAAACAAAACTGAGTATCTGAGAAGCAGGAAGAGAACACCTGATTTCTGAAATATATGTGTGTATATATATATATATATATCATAGAATCACAAGCTCCCCTAACCATGTTGTATTAAATCGACTAGGCTGTAAAATGTGACAAATGCCATTTCCACACCAGTAACATTGAGCTTTTAACAATCACTCTTGGAGTCTCTATGTCAGTGTTTTCATTATTTAGTCAATGTTTCTCTGTCAAAAAAGGAAGTTGCCTTAGCCATGGGATTTGTAGTTTTGTCAGGTAGCTAAGCATCACATTTGTCTGATACATACCTAAATTGGGCAGAGTTTAGCTGTAAGGGTTTCTTTGGCTATTTGTATTTTAAAGTTGAATTTGTACTCACTGCATTTTTAGACAGGTCTGTCAAACAAATATTTTATTCATCTATTGTTCACCATGCTAGTCTCACTCAACCAGTGACCTCTTTTCAGGGAAAATTCTGATGTGGTATTTCTACTACAAGGGTAAATCTGTACAGGGCATCAGGGAACTTCACCTACGCGTGTGAGTGTAGATTATGCTTGTTGTTGGGCTTCCTGTTTCTGGCCTGAGTGTGGAGGTGGCTCAGAGAAGTTGGAAGTAGTATGGTGACTGAGGAAACATCAGAGGAGATTGCAAAAAGTTTAGATGTTCACATTTTATCAAACGTATACATGAATGCAAAGGATGTTGAACGTTTGTAAAAGGAGGTGGCTGCAGATGGAGAGGAGTGCAAAGGAGTACAGATGCAGGGTGAGATGAGTAAACTGAGTCAGGAGAACTTTTGTATAGCAGTGGAGGAGTTGCAGGATTTGGAGATATTGTTTCAAGAAGAACTGCTTGCAGAAGAAAGAGAGTCACAGTTTGGATGTGTTATTACAACCCTCCAATCTGGAGAGTTGTGGGATGTTTACTTAAATGAACTTATAGAACAAAGCGATCTAGAAAGCGAGAAAGAAGTATTGTGGGGTGAAATTATGAACAGAATACAAGAGGAAGAGATCGAAGAAAGTAAAAAGGAGAAGAAGAGATCATATGTACAAATAGAGAAAGCGGAGAAGAAGACAGATGATACCAGGAAGAAATTCCGAGTGAGGATAAGCAGTAAGAAAGAAAAAGAACCTGAGAGGTATGACATTTAGGATAATATAATTGTGCCTCTGGGAATCTCACCAAAGGAGGTAAAGGCTTTTATACATGTTAATAAAGATACATTTTATGACATGTTTTATTGAGACAGGACAGTATATGGAAACATTCTTGGAACAGTATGAAGTAAAGAAAAATTGTAATCCTTGGAATGATTATATAATGCTATCATTTAATAGAGAGGCAAAAAAGAAAACATGCATACAGTACTGAACAAAAGTGGAAAAAAGGCCAAAATACTTTTTAAAGACTGTATGTAAAGGACATTACTAAACTTTATGACAATAGAGGTGTATAGACTGGGGGTTGGGAATATAAGGTTATATTGAAAATGGAAAGGGAAAGAATTATGCATATTCCAAGCATGATAAATGTTAATGGAAATAACGGTACTGTGAAATACTGGGGGCAAGCGAAAACATATTTTTTGTGGTAAAAATGATAATTTAATCCGTAATTGTGATAAGAGTAAATATTTTGTTTGTGGTAAGGCAGGACATAAAGCAAAAAATGTGATATGAAATGTAGAAAGTGTCAACAAACAGGACATTTATGATTGGACTTTAATGAAAATACAGAAAATAGAGAGGAAATATGAACAAGGGCAAGGGAATGAACAAGAAAAAAATGATGAAGTAGATTATAGTAAAAAGCAAGAACAAAAATGTAGAAGAAAACAGAGGAGAAGAAAAATCAGTGCATGAAAGAGAACAGAAAGAAGGGGAGGGTGAAAAGGGTGAGTCAAGCGAAGAAGATATCCGCTGGAGTGTGATTAAGGAAAATAATTCTATTGGGAAAAGGGTAAAAGTAAATGAAAATTCAAGAGTTATAGGTATGAGAGAACATAAAAAAGGCAAAGGATAGAAGAAGTGTAACAAAAAATAATAAAAGAAAGAAACCAATAACTTTGCAATAAATGTAAACAGTATAAAGAATATTTAAAGAAGGTCAGGTGATTTGGAATGTTGTTCTGCACTTGATATGGATATTATTATCATATTGGCAGACACAAGGATTTTAACTGAAGGGAAGAAATCACAGGCAGAAAGATTATGGGAAGGCGAGATTATTTGGAACATGGGAAAATAAGCATGTTCTGGACTAGGTATATTATGTCAACAATCAATGCAAATGTTGGATTGCACTATAGCTGTGTTGGGTAGAATAACAAGGTGTAGATGTAAGGTGGAAAATACAGGTATATAGAAGTATTGCACTGTATGCATATGTTACAAAAAAGAAAAGGAGGTTATATTTAAAACATTTTGAATTATGCTAGTGTAAATATGGAGATATTATTCGTGGGAGACTTTAATTGTGATTTAAGATGTAGATGCAAAGAAGGATGTGATGTTAAGACAATAATTATATATCTGTGATACAGTGGACATATAAAATAAATTCTATAATGACAGAGACAGATTACTTTTAATTTTAGAAAATTTGAAAATTATGCAAGGAAGGAAGAAAGTGACAGGATTTTTGGATGATTTAGTAATCTGGGTAAAAATCCAAGAAAAAAGACAGGTAAAAGTTATATAAAGGTTAAATGATCAGCTCATTCCCTCCTGTACAGCTCTTTTGAGTGTGTACCTTTAACTCCCAGTGGGTATGGCTTGAGCCTTTAAAAAAATAAAGTTGTCACCTTACAGGTTTAACAAATACTCACTGACAGAGGTCAACTATTAATACAATTTTGTTTGCTATCATGTATACTCCAAGATAAAATATTCTGATACCTTGTATGTAGGATTGTTTTGGAATTATTAATTCAAACACGAAAAAGCAATATTTGACGCCTAGAGGCACAGTAGGAGGTAACTGCAGAAATGTCTGGAGGCACACTCGGCTGTAATGAGTTAAATGAAAAAGGCAGGGAAAGGCTTAATCAGTTATGAAAAGATCATGTAGATATAAGAGTATTTTATAAAGAATGAACACGGAGGATAATATTTAAAGAAAAATGTAAGAAATGTTTCTTGGAATGGCAAAGTGTGAGAAGAAAGGAAGAGAAACAACAATATACAAAATTAAGTCAGGAGCTGTTTAAAGAGATTGTTTAAGAGATTATTTGGAAAAGAGAAGAAAATGTATGAGATGAAGCGAGAGATGAATAAAAAAGCACCATTTAAACAAAAGTATTTTTTACAAGGGAAAAGTCAAGAAGTCACACCATATTTAAATAAGATATTAAAATAAAATAAGAGAACAATAAGAAAATTAAGAAATGAGAAGGGGGAATATGTTAAAACACAACAAGAAATAATGGATGTTATAAAAGAATATATATGGACAACATTTCGAGAAAATACAATAGTAGGAAAAAACAACAAAACTGGGGAGTTAAAAAGATAATGAATAATTAGAAAGGAAAATAACTATAGCAAGAATTAAGGATGTGTTAAAAGAAACAAATATGGAATCAGCAACAGGACTGGATAGAATTGAATATTATATATATATTGATATGAGTGATTGGCAGAGGAACTATTTCATGGAAGTTTCAAATGAATGGTTAGAGAAAGGCCTAAGGGAAAAAGGAATGTGTTGTAATGAAATGGATATGAAAGCATGGAGAAAGGGAAGATATAAGGACCTGGAGACTGATAGTGTTAAATAATGTGGATTATAAAATATTTATGAAAATAATAGAAAAAAGATTAGAAAATCAAACAATTTATTGAGGAAACAATATTTGGAAAAAAGGGGAAAGGAAGTCAAATATTGAAGGTAATGAGAGAAGTTTTAGATGATATAATAAATAGGAATTCTGAAATGAAAGTTATGACAGGTGATTTGAGTTAGGAATTTGATAAAATACAACATGACATTTTGTGGGACATATTTAGACAATATAATGTAAGTGATAAAATAATAAAAAAATATTTGTTACAGTGTATGAAAATGATATGGTAAAGGTTCTAGCAAATGGATGGCTAAGTCAAGAAAAAGATATAAAGAGTGGTATTAAGTAGGGATGTCTAGGAAGTAGTATTCTATTTGTGTTGATATAAAGAGTGGTATTAAGTAGGGATGCCTAGGAAGTAGTATTCTATTTGTGTTGATATAAAGAGTGGTATTAAGTAGGGATGTCTAGGAAGTAGTATTCTATTTGTGTTGATATAAAGAGTGGTATTAAGTAGGGATGTCTAGGAAGTAGTATTCTATTTGTGTTGATATAAAGAGTGGTATTAAGTAGGGATGTCTAGGAAGTAGTATTCTATTTGTGTTGATATAAAGAGTGGTATTAAGTAGGGATGTCTAGGAAGTAGTATTCTATTTGTGTTGATATAAAGAGTGGTATTAAGTAGGGATGTCTAGGAAGTAGTATTCTATTTGTGTTGATATAAAGAGTGGTATTAAGTAGGGATGTCTAGGAAGTAGTATTCTATTTGTGTTGATATAAAGAGTGGTATTAAGTAGGGATGTCTAGGAAGTAGTATTCTATTTGTGTTGATATAAAGAGTGGTATTAAGTAGGGATGTCTAGGAAGTAGTATTCTATTTGTCTTGATATAAAGAGTGGTATTAAGTAGGGATGTCTAGGAAATAGTATTCTATTTGTGTTGATCGTGAATTTGGTGGTCCATAAAATAAACACAGTTTTAAGGATAGCAAGATATAGATCATTAAATGGAATTAAATTACCAGTGATGTTTGATTATGCAGATGATATAATTCTGCTGATTAAAAAGAAGGAATAGATGGAAGAAGGAATTAAGCTACTTAGTAAATTCTTGAAGGCTATAGGTATATGTATAAAGAAGTAGAGAAGTAAAGGTATGGGAACAATGGAGAAAACAGAAGGTATTCAATTTAGTAATGAAGTAATACAGATATTAAGTATAACATTTGTAATTAATTGGTATAGGATACAACAATGGGATAATGTACAAAACGTGAGGCATATTTGTATGTCTTGGAGGGCATATAAGTTGATGTATAACAATAAAAGTATATTTAAAATATAAAAATTGCATATTTAGTGTGTTTATGATGCCTGCAAAGTATGAAAAAGAATTAATGTCAATTGTATTTTCTTTTAACTGGGGATCATGATTAAATCCAATGAAAAGAGGGTATTATATGTCAAGGATTAGGACCAGTTAATCCAATTGTACATGCAGCATCATTAAATGTATTCAAGGTATTGACATGGGTAAAAAAAGATATATATTTGATAAGTGTAATAATAAGAGAAAAGTACAAGGGAATATGGGAAGGAATAAGTATGTTAAGATAGGCTTAGATAGACTTAGATAGACTTACTAAGCTGGACATTAATCCCTACGTCACTCAATGGGTTGCCAGTTGACTTTCTGACAGAACCCACACTGTAAAAGTAGCCGACTCCAAATCCAGCTCCAGACAAGTGACAAGTGGAGTACCTCAGGGTTCAGTCCTGGGACCTCTCTTATTTGTCATCTACTTCTCTGAAGTACAGGCCAACACTAAGGGACTTTGGGTAACAAAGTTCGCACATGACTGCAAACTGGAGCCATTACTGAATCCCCAAATGATGTGGATACTCTACAAAAGGGCCTTACAGAAACAGATGCTTGGTGCCAGAGCCATGGGCTCAAGCTCAATACTAAGAAATGTATAGTTATCCCCTTTGGGAAAAAACATGTACCTGTGATTTACCACATAGGTGGCAGTACACTAAACACTGAAAGTGTGATAACAGACTTAGGGACACAGGTGGACAGTGGTCTCACCTTCGATAACCACATCACCACAACAGTCAGGAAATCCTTCTATGTGGCACACCTCATCACTAAGGGCTTTTCATCCAGAAAAAAGGAGGTCATTGTCCCACTGTGCTCATCCCTCATTAGACACATTACAGAATACAACGCCCTATTTGGTATGTACCTCTCAAGACATCTGCAACAACTGGAAAGGCCACAGAAATACCTCACTAAAAGAATCACAGGCCTAAAGCAGATGCTCTATGCTGACCGCCTTAAAAAACTCCAGCTATACTCTGTCGCATATCGTCTGCTCAGAGGCGATCTCTGCTTAACATACAAGGCCATGTCAAACCCAGAGCTGTTGGACATGCTACACTTAAAGAAATCCCAATCCCTCAGAGCCACATGCTCCAGGGATCTAAACCTTGTCATCACAATAACCAAAACATGCTGGAGGGATAGGTTCCTGACCCAGAGACTCCCCATACTCTGGAATAGACTGCCCATACATGTCAAGCAGAGTGCCTCTTTGGCCCTCTTCAAAAGGAGCCTTGACGATTGGATGGGAGAAAGGAAATTCACCCCGGGGATGACGTCAAGTCACCCTGCTAGACAGAGGTCCAGGGAAGTGTGGGAAAAAATAGCCAGGGAATTGTTATGGCTAGGCTTGTATAGGCCCTAGGGCCAATAGCCTAGTACCAACCTATGAACCTATGAACCTATAGAAAGGACATCGTAATGAAGAAATGAAAGAGTATCAGGATAAGGTCTTATTATGGAAAATAAATGTAAAGAATATTGAAAAAAAACAGGAAGGAATTGTATATAAATATAATGAATATATATTATTGTATATACCAACTGAAGCAATTAGAGAATAAAAAAATAAAGCCATAAGAATGAGATTTGGATGGTGCAAATGAATGCAGGGATTTTTATGGAGGTTAGCAATGAAAAGCTACCAGTAAAAGCTAATATGCCACATAAAAGAATTCAAGAAAAAGTGTGCATTTATTGTGGTGAAATTGAAATGGCACAGTATATTTTTATATTGTACAAGAGAACAAGATTTATGGGGCAAATTATGTGAAAATAAATTTGTGGAAGGGATTAAAGGAATAAAAGATATAAAAATTGATATGATAGAATATGGGTATTGTGGTAATAAAATGCAAAAAGATTTAAGAAAAACTGATAAAAATGTTCTATATTATATGGACTATTTAGAATGAAAGAATGAATGAGATTAAATTTAATGGAAAATGTGTATTGTCGGAAATATTAAGGAAGATAGTTTTGGTTATGGAAGAAAGGTTGGGTGAAACAATGAATGTTTAAAAACAAAAGAGTAATTGGAAGGTATCTAAAATGTTGATGATCCATCCTGATGAAAGCAATGTGTTGCTTGCACATAGACAAGAGAGTTTCAAAAAGGATATATTTGGCTTCCTAAGTTTAGGTCGTATAGAGTATGACAAATATCCACACTGGTAAAAATGAAAAAAAAAAATGAAAGATTGCTATAATATATAATTGTGGCAGTTGTCCACTGATTTGATTCTACCATGGTGGAGTAATATTATATCAATATTACATCCCCACAGTCCCATCTGATAACATGATCTCCAATTAGTTATTTATTTACAGTACTTTAGTACTTTTGTTTTCTGAAAGCCTTACTTCTTAAATGCACGTCTTTATTTTTATATGCTGGGGGGGGGGGGTTGGTCCCAGTCCTTCACCCAGATCTTTGACTGCCTGCAAGAGGACTTTACTGATTTCTATCACTATATTGCCCAGTCCAGCTGATGGTGTTGCAACTTTTGATACTTTTTTGCATTTTTTACAGAGTTGCAGACTTGGATATTCCAAGTACTCTATATGAAGAAGGGAGGATCAATGTTGTCTGCTTTGATTGAAACTCAGGTTGCCACTTTATTTAGACAAAACATTGACTGAAACTTATACCATTACTGACAGAACTGTATGCATTTTAGCATATAGGTTAATACATTTATTAGATATCAATTATTGAACATATAATATAGTTCAATAAAACTGCAAAATACTATAACATAGACATTTGCTGCAACTAAAAAAGGACGAGACAGCAATATTTTTAAAAAATGTATATGAAGGAAACTATCAAAACTCATATTGGTGTGTTTCGTGCAAGTTTCTGATGCATAAAAATATGAAATAAAATAATGGAAAATACACTAAAATAAGGTAAAAGCAACAAGAAAAAGAATAATAGCAGTAAGAAAACAGTGGGTCCTGCTTACCCTTGTCTGCATTTTTTTTTGTCATTATTGGTTGCAGTATTGTGACTGAAGCACAAAACTGTGGGTAAACCCTGCATCTCACACATACAACTGTTACATATTATATATAATTAGAGATGCAGTCTTTCAAGAGGTGTGTCTTCATACCAAGTCAACATCCTTATTAGAGCAATTAATGCTGGAATGGGAGGAGCATTTCTCAAGATGGGTAGGGAAATACCCACAAACAATCAATTAATGCAATGAAAATGGGCTTGGATTACAAGCATTCACAAAGAGCAGTTCATTGACAAAATAAAAATTATTATAGGTAAGATACATTACCTGTCTGCGCAGATGATACTTTCATTAGGCAAAATATCTTAGGATTTTGATGCATGTACTTATAATTGGCCTTATGTTTCTCATTTTACTTCCTGCAAATAAATCACACATACATCAGTAAAACAACAGTAATTGATTTATTTTTAGAATCAGTAGCTGCCTGTTGGAGTAGTTCTACTAGACTTTTAACCTAGGCCCTCTGTAACAGAGCATTTGCTTATTGCTATTATATTGATTTTACTGGCCTTGCTCATTGCAGTAAATCAAAACTGGGTCCTGCAGTTGCTGTCAAAGCAAAATCCATCAGTGATTATAATGAAATGAATGCCTTTGGTAACTTGAGCCACAGAGGGTCAACTTTTTGTCTAAAGAAGACTATATAATCTTGTTTCACAGTGTGCTGCTTCAAAACAGTACCCAGTGAAGAAAAAAAAACTTGCATGGTACTTTTACTGGTTTTTATCTTGTTTTGAATTTTCTTTTGCTTTTGAGCCACAAGTACTTTTACATATTATTTTAAATTCTTAGTTTTCATTTTCACTAAATTAGCATTTGCTATTTATTTACCAATATTTATTTCATAAGAAATAACCAAAGAAGTTGGAAATACTTTGTCTGTCTTCCTCTTCTTGTTTAGCAGAATGGAACACAGTATGATCAAGCATGAGGAATGATGACATGAAACGTGCAAGCGTGCTATCTCTTTTCAGATTATAGAAAGTTATGTTGAATATTTCAAAAGTATTTAATGCAGACTTCACACTAATGAGATTAGAAATGCCAATCTAAACTTCTTCTTAATGAAGGACTAGATCCCTATTCAAGAGAATGAAAAGTTAGCAGTGAAGAATCCTAATTTGTAAAAAGGATTACAAGCTAATCTTCAGAATTTATGCACATAGCATTGTGTTATTACATATTAATATAAACTAATGAGATATACGGTATTACTGTCACATTAAATAATCTCCATCTACTTCAGAGACCCATGTCATTTAACTCTGTGTTCAGAGGTTTTCTATACAAAATGTTGTTATCCTGTTCACCAGCAACAGAAAATTTACATTCTTGGTGTGAGAATGATGAAATATGTGCACAGAATGCAAATAGTATGCACTAAGACAATTTATAAGATGTGTTGTATAGTGAACGCAGATGCAGCTGTTAACCAGAAAGTCAGCTATCATGAGTTAAACAGAATGTATTTTATATAAAATATTTGAGGTGAATTTAACAAACATGAGCCATACATACTCAGTGTAGAGTATTCATAAAGCAAAATCAAGAGATAACTGTAAGGCAATGTCTAACTAAGGAGGAGCTACAAACTACTGATATAAATAATTATTTTGCCAGGATATGAATGCCAAAATAGCAGTAGAAATTAGACGGAAGGAAAGCAAAATGGATTATAAGAGCTGTGTTACAAAATTCATAGTATTTGCAATGGGTGTATATCATAAGTTCGAAAGGGCAAAATATTGAATGGCAGAACATTGAACTGCTAACACTGAACCCCGATAACATAGAAAGCTGAGAACATTGAAAATGGAACAATGAATAGCAATGGTCGGCCACATAGCAAACGGAACCTCTGAATGGCAACAGTCAGCCATTAGGGTTAGGGTTAGGTTTAGGGTTAGGCTTAGGGTTAGGGTTCTGACCTGTTCTGAGACATTTCATAGTCATATCTTGTCTGTAGTACTCCAGGAGCAGTAGGATAAGCAGTGGCAGCTATGTTGCTATTCGGTCACAGGTAAGCACAGACAGAGCGGGCGTGGAAGGCTTAATTTTATAGTGTTTAATTACAACACATAGTAATACTGTTGTGTTTAATCAGAACACAGCCTAATATGTGTATGAGTTCTTTGTATGAAAGTACAATTTTTCTGGTTATGCTGCTATTAAACCGTAGTTTGTACCATACGTTATGCATATGGAGCATTTCACAGTGACGTCAGAGTGTGCGTGTTTAGGAAGGCCAAGTATGAGCATCCGGGGTTTCTATTTTCGATGTTATCAGCTTTCGAAGTTATCAGGTTTCGAGGTTAGGAGTTTGATGTTCTTTTTTTTTCCATAATAAATCTTTATTATTATAATATTCTCATACACAATGAAGAACAAAAATAACGTATATTCACAAAACAAAAAACATTATCTAATATGACTAATAACCACACCCTATATACAGTATTTACAAGAATGCTTCCATGTAACACATTTAAATATTAAAAAAAAAATGAGTAAATGCAAGTAATAGACAGTTGATTACGAAATTCTTCCCACACACATAAATAATTATTTATTTCCAAGTTGAAAATACTATGCTAATAGGAGTTTGATGTTCTGACGTTCTATATTTCGCTCTTTCGATCTTATGATATAAACCCCTTGCAATGGGTAATAAAAAGTTTGAACAATAAGCTTTGAATTAATCAAAAGAAAAAGTACAGCACATCAGAGTAAACAACAAAAAGCCCCCCTCCCAATTCTAAGGCTGTTTGACACAGAAGTTTAAGACTACATGCTACTGATGGGCCTAGGCCCTGCAGCAGTCCTAGGTTTGATACCCATAGTCTCAGCTGTGTGCCTTTCAGGAAATGACTTAACCACACATTGCTTTTGGGTCACTCCTAAAAAGGGTTAACGTTTTTTTGTCATATACTGACTAAGTTTGCTGTACCCTGATATAACATGAATTTTCCTTGATACAGCAACCTCTGACTTAATATGTAGTCAGAGAAAATTGTGCTTATGTTTCATACTTTAAAGTGCTCCCAATTTTAAACACAAGCTTCTGACTGAACAGTGTCAGTAAAGCAGATACAAACAGGCTGACGCAGGCAGTTGTAAGTTGACAATGGAGGAACATGTATAATTTTCATTCCCACAAATTATATTCTGCTTACTTAGGTACTGTTTATGGAATACATGTTGCTGCATTTGCATTACTACTCTATTACCTAGATTCTTAATAAAAATAAACCCCGTGTCTCAATCCATCTGCCTGAATGAATAAATAAAATAAAATATGCTTGATTATATATGTTAGTCAATGTGCAGTTTTTTTCCTTGAACTAAACAGATTGGCAAACTATACATATTGAAGCTACGAATCCTACCAGTTGATCATTCAAAGAAAAAAAACAAAAAAAAAGAAAGAAGAAACATTTTTTTGCAAGACTCTTTGCCATAATACCTTACATGTTCACACTGATACTGTACTAGGCTTTGACCATATATTGGGCCAGATTCCAAAACAGTTGGTTTCAGTGTAAGTCTGTCCTCATTCCAGAAGAACTGCTCTCAATGTAAGTGACTTACTTCAGTGTAAGACCTATCTATAAACAAGCTTATCACAGGGACCAGATTTCAACACGTGCTCTCAGTGTAAATGACTTACTTTGTTGTAAGGTCTATTTATAAACAGACTTACACCAGGGACCAGATTTCAAAACACTTGCTCTCAGTGTAAGTGGTCATTTACACTGAGAGCAAGTCTTATATCACCAACAATTCAGTCCACTCCACAACTGATACTTCATTCTATTTACATTTACAGAAGTAGAACAAACGGTAAAGGCTACAAGAAGAAGTCATGCTGCTGAGCCTTCTGCATAAACTTGTTGTCCACACCTCAAAAGACTAAAAGGTTTGGAAACAAATATTTTTAAAGTGAAAAGAAAAAATGAAGTGACATAAACATGAGCCATGGAGAAGACAAATAATTTCTCAATTCTTGCACATGCAAGCATTCAGTAAAGAGGGGATTCTTCACTCATCTGCATCCCCATGTGCAGGTATCAGACTTATACCCTAACTGTTAAATATAGGCCCATGGGATTTATGCAGTGACCCCTTAAGGACATCAAGTGTTTCAGCTATACAACTTCTGAATGTCCATGAATTTTTACTTTTTTCTTTTTTAAGTCTTTGTGGATACATTTAGGCCAGCAAAGCGAAACTCCACTAGCTGTGGACATGCATATTTTGGCCTTCTAATGATCTCATCAGCATAGCATAAGTAGATTGTTTGGCTATACTTTAGAAACACAGGGGCTTTACACCCAGTTGATGTTCATAACCATTAAGGTGTATGCAAAATATTCCAACTAACATCTAATATAACAAGTAAAAAGGTCACACAGACAAATCAATTACTGAAAAATAGAAATAAAACCTAGCTAAGATAGTGAAGAAGAAGGCCAAAACATGCATGTCCACAGTGGTGGGTTTTGGATTTATTGGCCTAAATGCTAAAGACTTAAAAAGAAAGAAATAAAAAGTGATGGACATTCAGAAGCCATATAGCACGATGTCTTTAAGGGGTCATTTGCATATATCATATGGGCTTCTGTTACAGGAGGTTAAAGGCTAGTTTTTTTTGTAGTTTTTACTAACTGGTTTCTCTCTGTTACCTTTTCACTTGTTGGATCAGCTGTTAAATATGCTAATTCTAAGGTTACTGTACCTCAAAGATGAATAAAAATTAAGACTATAAATATTTGCAAAGCCCAGAATTTCCTGATAACAAACTGCTGTTCCTGGATATGCAAATACAGTATACAATAAAATGACAGCAATTCGCTTTTTTTTTAATTCTGAATACAGTTTATGTTCCAACTGCCTGTTCAAGGAAGCTATTCTGACCTCATCCCCTTTTCACACAAACATATTAAAACACTAGTATGAAATAACAATCAGTACATATACTTTGTACTAACTGAGTTCCTAGGTATCTGCTATACTGGACATTGTTCATATCTTAAACCAGAGCCTGTAGCTGCAGTAGAGATCAAAAGCAATAAACTGGACTTAATCAGTCAAGCAAATGCATGCTGATGAAAAGGACTTTAATCAAATATCATGTCTCCCAGAGAATTAATCATTACAGAATTAATCATTAGGAATGATTAATGGGTGCACTGGGTGTCAAAGACCCTGTTTAGCAGGAAATGGGCTTCTGTATCCCAGATTATTAGATGCCTTCCACTGACATAATGATTACTCTTCAAAAGGCTGCAGACGTATTAGCCAGGAATTTGTGGGGCTGAAGAGGGTTGAACTGTCATACAGAATTTGTTTCTTAACAAACTACCTACTTAGATCTAGACGGCTGTGGAGACTGAGTGCACATATGTGTCATATTTAGAATGTTGTTTCTGTGTGCTCTAAGTTCAGGTATAGTGCTACGGACTAAAAGCCACTTCTGGCACTTGACTATAACATTACTACACAGTACTGTTGTATCTGTGTATCACCACCAGGTGACCAGGGCACCAGCATGTTTATGGTAGGGTTTGGCTCTGCACCATAGCATATTGTTGTACCTATATATCATCACCAGGGCACCAACATGTTTATGGCTGGGTTTGGCTCTGCACTATAACATATTGTTGTACCTGTGTATCACCAGCAGGGCATCAACATGTTTGTGGTAGGGTCTGGCTCTGCATCATAGCATACTGCTGTACCTAGCTATTACCGCCAGGGCACCAGCATGTTTATGGTGGGGTTTGGTTCTGTACTATAACATACTGCTGTACCTGAGTATTACCACCAGAGCACCAGCATGTTTATGGTGGGATTTGGCTCTGCATCATAGCATACTACTGCACCTATCTATCACAGCCAGGGAACCAGCATGTTTATGGCTTGGCACTGCACTATACAGTGCTGCTGTACCTGTTTATCACCATCAGGGGGCCAATGTGTTTATGGTAGGGTTTGTCTCTACACTATGCAGTACTGCTGTACCTGTATATCACCACCAGGGGGTGAGCATATTTATGGTTTGACTTGGCTCTGCACTATACAGTACTGCTGTACCTATTTATCACCACCAGGGTGCTGCTGTGATTATGGTAGAGTTTGGCCCTGCACTATGTAGTACTGCTGTACATGTGTATCACTACCAGGTCACCATCATGTTTATGGTGGGGTTTGGCTCTGCACCATAGAGTACTGCTGCACTTATGTATCACTACAAGGGCACCAGCATGTTTATGGTGGAGTTTGGCTCTGCACTATGACATACTGCTGTACATGTGTATCAGCACCAGGGTGTTTTCATGTTTAAGGTAGGGTCTAATTCTGCACTATATTGTACTGCTGTATTTATGTATCCCCACCAGGACACCAGTATATTTATGGTGGGGTTTGTCTCTGCACTATAACATACTGCTGTACCTGTGTATCAGCACCAGGGTGTTTTCATGTTTAAGGTAGGGTCTAATTCTGCACTATACTGTACTGCTGTATCCCTGTATCCCCACCAGGACACCAGTATGTTTATGGTGGGGTTTGGCTCTGCACTATAACATACTGCTGTATCTGTGTATTAGCACCAGTGTGTTTTCATGTTTAAGGTAGGGTCTAATTCTGCACTATAATGTACTGCTGTATCTATGTATCCCCACCAGGACACCAGTATGTTTATGGTGGGGTTTGGCTCCGCACTATAACATACTGCTGTACCTGTGTATCAGCACTAGGGTGTTTTCATGTTTAAGGTAGGGTCTAATTCTGCACTATACTGTACTGCTGTATCTATGTATCTCTCCAGGACACCAGTATGTTTATGGTGGAATTTGGCTCTGCACTATAAAATACTGCTGTATCTATGTATCAGCACTAGGGTGTTTTCATGTTTAAGGTAGGGTCTAATTCTGCACTGTACTGTACTTCGTTATCTATGTATCCCCACCAGGACACCATTATGTTTATGGTGGGGTTTGACTCTGCACTGTAACCTACTGCTGTACCTGTGTATCAGCACCAGGGTGTTTTCATGTTTAAGGTAGGTCTAATTCTGCACTATACTGTACTGCTGTATCTATGTATCCCCACCAGGACACCATTATGTTTATGGTGGGATTTGGCTTGGCACTATAACATACTGCTGTACCTGTGTATCACCACTAGGGTGTTTTCATGTTTAAGGTAGCGTCTAATTCTGCACTATACTGTACTGCTGTATCTATATATCCCCATCAGGACACCAGTATGTTTATGGTGGGGTTTGGCTCCACACTATAACATACTGCTGTATCTGTGTATCAGCACCAGGGTGTTTTCATGTTTAAGGTAGGTCTATTTCTGCACTATACTGTACTGCTGTATCTATGTATCCCCACCAGGACACCAGCATGTTTATGTTGGGGTTTGACTCTGCACTATAACATACTGCTGTATCTATGTATCCCCACCAGGACACCAGCATATTTATGGTAGGGTTTGGCTCTGCACTTCTCCTGGCTGCAGTCACCTTTCTCTGTTAGATATCATTGTTACCTTGGCACATGCATCAGTAGATAGGTAGGCAATGGAGTTCTTAATCCAAAGGGTCTTCACTGCCCTAACTTTGAGAAAGTTGTGAGTGTTCATGTACATGAAATACAAATGGGATGATATGCACACTAAATTAACCCATTATTTAAGGAGTTAGTCCAGACAATTAAAAATCAGTTTCATGTCTGAGATCCACATTTGTCATATGGGTTAAGGGCTGCAAATGATGGACATTAGGTAATGGAATATGCATAAGTAGTAGTACCTGGATATCTTCCAGTTTTCTAAGTGACTGTTGCTTAGGGATAAGCTCCACACTATGACTTACAGGGTGCCACATAAATGTTCTTACTGATGGGTAGTGAAGCACCACTGACTTCACGTGAAGTGCTGCCTATGGCTTACAGATCTGAGTAGTGACAGCTGGAATAAATGGCACAGAAATGAATTCTGGAGTAAGTGTAGATGACAAGCTGACATAGCAAGCCGTGTCATGCTTCTGTAATGAACTAATCTGAGGTAATACTTGTAAGTAACAGACTTTACATTGATCCATGTGGACTGGAATGTGCATCTTCTCTTTCAGGGCAGTACCTGTTACGTTTAATAACTCAAACACTGTTGGGCACCTTTAATGGTAGCCTATGCAAGCCACACAATTCACAGGTGAGATTCACCTGGCTCCCAAATGAAACATCAGCATTCGACAAATAGAAAAACAAAGACCAAAAATTCAGAAGAAGTGTAAATACCAAACACTGCCCTTCTCCAAAAAAAAGTTTTTTTACAGTGCACAAGCCCTATGCACCCCCGATTGTGGGCAAGCCATCCATATATCTGAGCTTATATATATGTACTCTGAGATCATCATACCCCACAGGAAAGGGAATATTCCAAGAAATGGCCATCTTGGACTTAGTATGTGTAAATCTGGGCATTCAGACATTCAGTCTTGGTATTATGGGGCTCAGTAAAGTGGGTCCCTACATTTCAAACAGTTACTGATTCACCCAATGCATTTTATGATCTTTGTGATTCACACATATTTTCTTTCTTACATTGTTTAGGTCAAGAGATTGCTTGCAATTAGTTTACCTTTTTTTGTCCCTCCAGTTACTAGGACTGCCATATGTTACTCTCTGATATTAAAATTATTTGTTGTTAGGAGAGGGATGCCATGTTTCCCACCAAACCATCTGAATCAGTTTCAAGCTGTTAATAAGAAAAAATGTTTGGTAGTTGATATATTTTCCATGTGTGAAACACTCCATCACTGATATGATGTGTACCCATCCTCATCTTCCCCTGTACAGTTGAGGTATACACCACTTCTTACCTCTGTTAATCCTTAAGATACACAGCAAAACCAACCCTCAGAGAGGATAAATGAAAGACTATTTGGTACTTATGTATTATCGCAACCACATTTGCAGCATGACAAACGTCTGTTTTCCAAGGCGCAGTCATGCCAACAAATTTGCTGAAAAGCAATGGAACTGTATATCACCCGAGAAAGTAAGAAAGAGGTAGTAAAAGTAAGAAACATTGTGCTTAATGCACAAAAGTGGCCCAACACTGTCTACTAATTACTGCAGGTACACCTTTTGCTTCAGTAACATTAACTAGTTCCACATTGCGAGTAACAGAGAAGTGGGCAACACACCTCTGAACTCTCTCTTTAGCTTTTTGCAGAAACTGCACAGGTTTGTGTCCTTTTTTATTTTTAGTTATTTTTTTTGCCCTGTTGGCCTCACTTCTGCTTTACAAACCACACTTTCAGCAGGGAGACATGCAAAAATTAAAAGGATCAATGAACGACATTGTGTGACTTATTCTGCATATACCTCTAATGTGATCACAGGGCTTGTTGTATCTCTAAAGTAGTAGGTAGTTGGTTTAACTATTTGTACTACTTCCCTCCCAACCATTTTCTTTTATTTGTGTCTTCAGTGAGTCTTTCCTTGACTGCATTTGTTGCCAGGATAAAATGGAGCGTGCATTACGCAGATTGTTACTTATACAAAACAACATACTATAGTAGCATTGAAGTGCAAACTTTTCAACAGCCACATTACCCTTTTCATTTTTTTGAGTGATAACCCTGCATTAAATAACCTTGGGTGTGAAAGAAAACCTACTGCTTCACATTTCCACTGCATTAACGGTTACATTTGAACATTGGGAAGCAAACGGCATTATCTCGCAAATGTGGTTGCGATAATACATAAGTACCGACTATTCTCTGATAGATGACACGTTTCTATTAGAGCTGGTGAAAGCTTCATAAAAGATAAAGGCAGAGTGAGGTTTTCAGCATTTTGTTTTAGCTTTCAGAATACATGTGTTCATTTAACAGGAGTCATGTATTCAGAGTGACACTAGACTGTGGAAATAACCGAAACTGGTGGTGAGATGTGATTGGCTTATCGGTAGGTTGAAGTAGAGAATGGTACTTTTTAGTAAAGGTGGTGGTGAGATATGATCAGCTTATCAGTAGGATGGGGCAGAGGACAGCAGTTTTTAGTAAAGGTGAAATGACTGACACAGGATTAACTGGCACTGAAAAGTTTCAGTCCTGAAGATCAAAACAGGATATTCCTTTTTGTCCTCAGTTTTGATTAACCCTAAAGGATGGTGGATGACACTGGTCAAAATTTACTTATTTCTAATTTTGTCAGATAGGATAAGAATGATACCATAAAGCATCTTTATGACTGTTTCCTTGGTTACTTACTGGGGAAAGCTGACAGACAGCAAATAATAATTTCAAAAGAAATTCTAGAGGTTCCCAGGTATAGGAGTAGGAACAATTAAAAAGCACATAGAACTTATTAATAAGGAGTTGTTCAAAATGGCCGCTGTTCTGTGAGCACTGCTATCACCTAGGTCTCTGATATACCCTGGATTAAAACAAACCCAGAAGGCAACGCAGAATTAATAATACAGAAATAACTGTAGATATTTACTGCTAATATCATCCAGCAAACAAAAGAGGAAAAAAGTGACAGATTCAGCTCAGAAACAGCAGGATTAACTAAGATTTCTGAATAACAGCTTAAGCCATGTGCTACTAAGGCCCTACATCTGACTGCAAGATTGGTAAAACACTATACAGCAAGATGTCAAAAGAGGAAAATAATATGGAAACAACAATAACTAAGACCAAATTCTCAGTACTAGCCTCACCTGAGAAAGACACAACTTCAAAAAGACAAAAGACAACTAAACAAACTGACAACTCGAAAACTGCAAATAAATCCAAGACAGACCAGCCAGCTAATCTGGAAGACATACAATCTGCCTTATTACTTATCCAGCAAGCAATGGAGGACTTATCATTACAATTTCAAATCTTTGGTGACTCATTCAGTCAAATAATATCCAGAATGGAAAAATCTGAGTCCAAAATAATAGAAAATGAAATCAAAATAGACTCTATTTCTCAAAGAACTGATGCTCATGACAAATAAATACAAAACTTACAAGCAAAAATAACAGACCTGGAAGCAAGATCTCGAAGGAACAATATCATCATCAGAGGAATACCTGAAACTGTACTTCATAACAATCTAATACCAACAATCAAGCAAATAATAAACTCCCTGCTAAGAGAACCTGAAGAAATGCAGCAAATAACAATAGAGAGAGCCCACAGAGCCCTGAGGGAAATGCAAACACCACTGAAACCAAGACCTGTCTATATTAAAATATTAAACTACCAAGATGTAAATAAAATCATACTGGCAGCAAAGAAAAAAGGCACACTCACCTGGAATAATAATAAAATCTCCTTTGCTCAAGACCTCCCAATACAAATAAGACAAGCAAGACAACTAATATCTCCATACTGCAGGTTCCTAATAGAAAAAAAAATCAAATTCCAGATAAAATACCCAAATCAGTTTATCTTCTACATCAAAGAGGTTAAATACATGGTCACTAACCCCAAAGAGGCGAAGGAGACATTCCTGGCTGTTTTCAAGCAAATTCCACCTTCAGAAGTGAAATAAATCCACAAAAAACGATAAAGGACCCTTGGGTGAAAAAACGACCCCATTCACGAGCACTCTAGCTGGGATCCAACTCTGAAAGCTTCCCCTTGCTGTCTAGGCCCTTAAATCCATGATGTGAGCTATGAGGAACACAGGAAAAGGAAGTACAGCCTGGGTAGGAACCAAAAATCAACTGACGTTTCCTATGCATGAATATAGGAAGGAGCCTCCTTCTGGGACATTGGTCTGCAAATTCAGTCCCCCTATGATTTTGAGGACTCCATTAAGAACAGTCAGTCAAAATGGATTTCAATAAGCTCCAAAAGATTTTACTGCCTGAAAAATGAAAATTGATCTGCACCAGCTAAAAGAAGAAAGATAGATATCAACCAACCTGCAAGCAAAACCTTGAAGAAATAAGGTACTGTTGAACTGAACCATTCACTAAAAGAGTACACCCAGTACTGTGTAGGTGAATGAAAATCTAGCCTTAAATAATAGGCAAGAAATAAACTGTCAGAAACAGGCTAGCTCACAAATTAATATTGGGAAAAAAAGGGAAAAAAAAGTTAAATGTTTTATGTAAATACTAGAAATGTGTTAAAAGATCCTGGAGAGAAGTAATCTCAGGAAAATAGTAAAATAACCTAACAATCTTGGGGCAATGTAAATATAGCCTTAATATGTTAACTATAGCAGAAGGACTGTTTGGCTAAGCTGTTTTTTTTTTTATGTCTCTTTATACTTCCTACCTCTGATAAATAGGTGCCAAGTATATATTTTATAACCCACACAGATTGATGTGGGAAAACATTACAGGCACCAAAGAAGGCCGAAATCTGAATAAATAAAGGGGAGGAAAAAGAAGTCAAATGAAAGAAAAATGTAAAAATGACAAGATTGATCGTTTAACACTATTAGTATGGTACATATATTGCTATAATTTACTGAGAAATGTATATTAATGTCATGTTTTAAAAATACTATTAGAAAGAATTAGTCACAAGACAAAAACAATACATGCTGTACCTTAAATGCAATACCATAATTGTATAAATAATATGTTGGAAGAGGCTAGGGATAATAAGTAGCAGGGTTTGTTGAGGGAACTAGTTTGTTCAGCTTTGTCCACATTGTTTATAGTAACACAGGGAGGATACTAGGGGTTAAATCTATATCTAAAAAGAAAACACATTCCAAGATTAGACGTAAAGGTAAACCATATAACGAACCTTCATCACCCCCCCTGATTATTCCTGGTCCAGGGATATAGTGGTTAGGCACAGAGTAGGGACAGGGATAAATAGATGCTTTCCTAAACCATCACACAGTAACACATACAAAGATAACAAAACAAAACTAATATACATGGCATATCTACAGAATACACCTAATAAATAAATGTGGGAAATAGAGTCATGGAATGTTAAAGGGCTCCAAAACAAGAAGAAAAGAAAACTATTCTTACACCTTACATTAAAAACCACAGCTAACCTCATACTAATACAAGAAACGCACTTGACTGCAGAGCAATGGGCAGAAATTAGCAGAAAGAAATGGATAAGTCAAATTATAGCTTCAGATGGGAAAACAAACAGTGCTGGTGCTGCCATAATAATTAAAAAACAATTTAAGGAAAAAATACTTAAAACCAAAGCTGAAAAGGAGGAAAGATGGTGTTACGTAACATTTAGTAGTCCTACAATACCAAAACCTATAATGGTACTTAGTGTTTACGCACCCTGTAATAACCAACAACACTTTTTTTATGTCATTATACCCAACCTTAAACCAATTTAAAGATCACTACCTAGTGATTGGAGGTGACTGGAACACATATCAAAACCCAGAAAGGTATAAATCTAATCTGACCAAATCACATAATAAACAAGCCACATTAGCCTTTAATGAACTCAAACAAGAATTCAAACTATATGACCCTTTTAAATATGGGAACAGTGCAGATAAAACAGTGAAATTCACACTCTATTCGCAATGCCACAAAATGTGGTCAAGGATAGACTTCTTCTTAATCTGTGACATATTCATTAACATGGACCCAACAATAACTATACATACCAGGTTCTTTTTGGATCACTCCAAAATCACACTGAACATTAACTGGGGCAAAACGATATATTTAGAGAATAGGGGTCATAATTGATCATTAAACCCTAATTTACTTTCCAAAATGGATGTAATAAAAGAAACAGAAGCAATACCAAAAATAGCTCTTACAAATATCACTAACTCCCAAGTACCAACTGACATAGAATGGGCTACAACCAAAGCACAAATTAGAGGATTGTTTATCAAAAAAGCAGCTTACTATAAAAAAATACAACTGAAAGAAGAGCATATACTGAAAGGGAAAATAGAGCATCTTGAAAAAGAACTAATAAATAACCCTAAGAACAAAACAGAAGCAGAACTTTTAAAACTGCAAAGGGATCTATATATGTTGGAAACCAGGAACCTATCTTTTTATGAAGCCAGGATGTTAGCCACTTACACAGAAGAAGCTCAAATACCATCTAGAGCTCTGGCCAGAATTATCTCTCAACACAAAAATGCCTCCAGTATATCAGAAATAAACTACAGAGACAAAAACTACACAAAAAAATGAAGACATTATTAAAACATTTGAACAAATATACTCTCAAATATATGGAGCACAAATACTACAAACCTCAAAGGAAGATAGAACTCTTTTCCTTCAAAAACTGAAATTCCTTAAACTCAATTTAGACCAACAAAAAAAACTAACTGAACCGATATCCATCAGTGAAATTATTACAACAATCAAACACTTAAAAGCGCATAAGGCTCTGGGTCCGGATGGACTCACATCAGAATTTTACAAAGCATTTGCCCCCTTGATAGCCAAACTACTATACTATACTATACACTGAATTACATAATAAACTATAAAATAAATGATATCCACTTTAATGCCTCTAAAACCATCTTTATATTAAAAGAACACACAGATCCCCAAAACCCTGACAGCTACAGACCTATCTCCCTCTTAAATATAGATACTAAAATATTTACCTCTATACTTGCAAACAGAATGAAAAATCTGATAGAGAAAATCATTTCCCCAGAACAATCCGGTTTTACACCACATAGACAGACTAGTGACAATACATTAACATTAGATGCACTAATATCCTATGCTAACCGAAACAATATCAACATCTACACAATGGTAGTGGATGCCCACAAGGCATTTGATAGGGTTAATCTAGAATTTTTACTCCAAACACTACCCTACTTTACTATACCCAATAACTTCATTCAGATCATCCAAACTCTTTATAGCAACCCATACACATCTCTATATTTAAATAAAACTTGGTCAAATAGGATCCTAATAAAAAATGGAACAAGACAAGGATGCCCATTATCACCCTTCCTGTTTAACCTATACCTAGAACCACTCTTTCTATACATTAAACAAAATACATATCACAATCCACCATCAATACACAACTTCAAAATATACCTCACTGCATTTGCGGATGATCTGAACATATACTGTACTCCACCAAATTCAGATATAAACAAAATAATAGCTGCAATTGAGCATTTCTCGACTATGTCTAACTACAAACTAAACCTCAATAAAACTATTATTTTCCCCCTAAAAACACCCAAACGCATCTCACTAATACCATTGTTAAACACAATAAAAATAAAAGAAGAAACTAAATATCTGGGAATCACCTTTTTCCAGAATAACAAAGACTTCTACCAACACAATGTAAACCTTAAATGGCAAAATATAGTGCAAGACTGTAAAAGATGGAACAACCTAAAACTACCATTCTTGGCCAAAGTATCAATAATCAAAACGAACATTTTACCTAGACTAATGTATATATTCATGACATCACAGACAACAATACATAATAAATTCTTCAAACAAATTCATACCTTCCTAGCAAAATTTATATGGGAACCCAAAAAAAAACAGAATCACCTATCCAAAATTAACACTACCCAAAAGCAAAGAGGACTAAATCTACCAGATTTTAAAATGTACTACTTGATCATTAATACTAACAGAATATTAAGAATAGCTGAACATAACCCGTCAATGGAAAATTGGTCTCCTCTTTGGGTGACAATCTATTATAGATATATTAAAGCTCTAGGTTTCAATCCCAAAGCACTTCCATTCCTGAAGCAGAAAGAAATACAAACTTATAACATTATAGAGCCCTTCAAACATTCTATCAACTTAGTGCAAAAACTCTTTCAATTCTTGAACCTTAGACAAGCCATGACAATACTGCAACCTCTTCATAAAAACCCAAATTTAAAAATAAACAATATGATGCTGGACTTAGTCCCTTTTCCCAGACTGAAAGATAAAACAATCCAAGATATTTAACCCTACCTTAACTGTTCAATACAAGAAATGAGGACCAACTTAAACCTCCCTAAATCACACATAATAATCCTAAGACAAATCAAAGAACTGTGTTCCAGTTACCTCTAAAATGTTACTATGACCAATAGTGACATAGAAACTTGTAGCAGGTTTTGGAAAACTATTATCACAACAAAGAAAACTATTACTAATTCATATAAAATTATAAATGAAATCAAATACCAGAAAGACCTCCTCTTCTCTAACTACTGGAGAAAAATTAAACCATCCATAGATGATCAGCAAATAAGCCAGGCAATCAATCTAACACTGAAGATTATACCCCTCAAAAAGTTAGTATACACTCAGCTCATGATCAAAAATAATGCTTATTTTACACCTGCAATCCTACACAAATTTAAAAATCACCTTTCTGCCCATACTATAAGGACCAGATAGCTGACTTAATTCATGTATTTTGGAGCTGTAAATGTGTCTATAAACTCTGGAACTCTCTCAAGGTACAATTACAAAAAACAGGTTATCAAACATCAACATTAACTTGGGAATTCACTCTATTACACATTCTCCCACCCAACATGCCAAGAAAACAAGCAAATACACTTTTAACAATTTTCCTACTAATGAAACTGTATATAGCTTTTAAATGGCTAGATACGATAAATATCTCTTGGGAGGGTTTTAAACAAGTAGCTATACAACACCTTTTAGCTCATAAAATATTAATAGATAAAAGAAACAAAAACATGAAATCCAGAGAAATTTGAGAAAAAAAACTTTAATATCATATTAGCATAATTCATCACATGGCAACTTAGAAATACACTATAATGGAACCAAAGAACACATACAAGTTCAGATATTAAATAATAACTTGGATATTATGAATGTATATACTGTTTATATAACTGTGGAACTAACAGTGAAAGCATCTATGTACATAGTGTAAATAGATATGTTGTACGACCTATATCCTGTGGTATTTGACATTAATGTATAACATATATATATATATATATATATATATATATATATATATATATATATATACATATATACGGTCATGTTGTAAGATAGTTTTTATTTGTGACATTTATTAATGCAAAAATAAAAATAAAAATTATTGAAAAAAAAAGAACTTATTAATAAGACTTCAAAAGGCAATTTCATTGTGGGAGAGGATTTTAATTGTATATTAGATAGTCAGGAGACCACAAATAAAAGACCTTTCCATAATACTTCTTCAGGGAGAACTCTTAGAAAATGGATAGATAATCTGCAATTAATAGGCTCATTTCAAAAATGAAAATTCATTACCTTTTTCTCACAGTGATTATAGATTCAATACCCAAACAAGAATTGATAAAATATATATATCCCAAGATTTAAAAATGAAAATATCACACTCTTCTACTATAATCCTCTGCTCCTTATCGGACCATAACTCACTTATCCGTAAACTTCAAATGGATTTTAAAAGACTGACATTTACCAAAAGAATTTCAGCATATTTTACTAGATTAAAAGAGTTTAAGTCTTGGTTGGATTTGGAAATAAAATACTTTTTAGATGCAAATAATACTGGTGACATAAATAAAGTTATTTTATGGTGGGATTCACTAAAGGCATACCTTTACAGTAAAATTATCTCCTGGTGTAACAATAAAGCAAAGAAATGGGAGTCAGAACTAGTTAATATTCAGAAACAAATTATAGAAACTAATTTAAAGGATGTAGAGGATACAGCTGGAAAAAGAAAGAAATTGAGGAATTAAATATAAAATACAATGATATCTTAATGCATAAAATCAATATGGCATTGGAAAAATTACAATTAAATTCTTATTCTGTCTCCCCCAAATACATGCATAATCTAACAATGAGATTAGAAAGATATTTCAAAGAAAACAATATTACAAATATAATTTATGAAGGGGAAAATAAGAAAAATGTATCAGATATAAGTGACATATTAGAAGCCTTCAGATTACACTTTACAAAACATTACAATACCAATGATTCTTCTCATAATAATACAAACACGTGCCTAGATTATACAAATTTAAATAAAATTTCAGAGACCCTAAGTATAAACATCCAAAAAAATCACGCTCAAAGAAATTAAAGAAAAACATTAAAGAAGGTAAAAATAATAAAGCACCAAGCATAGATGGAATTATAATAGAAATCTACAAATTATTTCCAACATCTGTTTTAACAATACTACAGAAGGCACTAAATGAAACATATTCGCAGGGCATTGTTCCACCTTCATGGAGATATTCACTGATTACACCTATTTTAAAGAAAAACAAAAATCCCAGCTTATGTAGCTCATATAGACTGATCTCACTTCTTAATAATGACTACAAAATCCTTATGTCTATTCTGGTCAATAGGATCAAAAATCTATAACTCAAGTCATTAGTGAGGATTAAACGGGTTTTATACATAATAGTCACACCTATGATAATATACAAAGAATTTTAACCACTATAGATCTTTTAAACAGAGATAAAACTGAAGCCCTAATAGTCACATTAGATATTGAAAAAGCATTTGATTCATTAAATTGGAACTACCTTTTAAATATATTACAAATGTATGATTTCCCCTCACAATTCATTACTTTAATAAAAATTATATACAAAGACAATTTGGCATATGTAAAATTAGGCCCATTCACATCAGAAGCAATTCAAATTACTAAAGATACTAAACAAGGATGTCCCATGTCACCAGTGTTGTTTGCATTAGCAATTGAACCTTTTTCCTCTGCAATTCGTTTTAACCCCAAAATTAAAGGTATTGACATTTTTAATCAATTTAACTCAAAAATAATGCTCTTTGCTGATGATATTCTACTCACTTTATCAAACTCAGATGAGTCATTATGTGAATTAAATTCATTAGCTGAAAAATGTCATCATATCTCGAGTTTAAAAATTAAAGCTTCTAAATCAAATCATATTGTTAAATAATAAAAATAATTCTAATATCAACACAATTCAAATAATTGTTTCAGTTTCCTCTTTTAAATATTTAGGGATTGTTTTATGTGAGAATTTAGAATTAATTCTATCTACAAATTATAATAATATTTTCAATACCCTTAAATTTCTAATAGAAAAATGGAATAAATTGTACTTAACATTTGAAGATAGACTTCAGCTAATAAAGATGTTACTTCTCCCAAAGGTAAACTACATTGCACTAGCTATTCCTATAATCCCTAGTAAAAAAGTTTTAAATTAATTAAATAGAATTTTTATAAATTTTCTTTGGTACCCCAAAAAACAGGATAGCTTTTCTAAATCATATTAGGCCTTGGGAAATGGGAGGCATAAACTTCCCAAATTTAGAATCTTATATTAAAGCATCCATTTTCAAAACAGTGATAACTTGGATAGATCCAAAAATTTCTTCTATATGGAAAACAATACATACTATTGTTTTCCAAGAAGAAAGTAAATTTGCAAAAAATATACAACTGAAGGAACAGAACAGTAAACTCTGGCATATTATTTGTATTAATCTGCAATATAATTCCACCAAACCTACTGATTTAAATTATATAAATAACATGTACAACACATTTCGGAGCTTTGTAAACAATAATATTGACATCAGATTATGGCTTCAGCTATTAACTCCCTTTAAAATTACAAAAAAATTTTTCAATAATACTCTTAACTCATGGAGAGAAAACAATTTCACATGTTGGCGCCAATATATAGAAAATCTGACAGTCATGGATGTAAATCAAATAATCATTTAATCTATCAAACAATGACTGGTTAGCTCTTAATAGCCTAATACCATTTGCACAAGATCTATGTAGAACAATAAATAATTCTTCATTTAAATCCATGCCTAAATTTATATTCTGTTTATATGAAGTAATATATAGAGACTTTAATTGGACAAATCTAATTTCAAAGTTATATAAAATTATCATTAATTATAAAATAAAATCTAACCAGAATTTCTGGAATTTTATCATCAAAGATTATCCATTATTGTTACTAAATGAGACCAAAGTAGATATATTACATTCTATTAAGTTAACTTCAAATGTACAAAGCTGGAAAATCTTTGCATGGAAGTGTCTACATAGAGTCTTTTATACTCCTAATAAAATAGCTAGATTTAACAATTCTAATGATATATTATGTTGGAGGTGCTCTTTAAAATGTAATGCTAACTGGTCCCATATTATGTACGAGTGTTCACATATAAAGACATTTTGGGAGGATATAGGTGAATTTCTGCAAGCCATTTTCACTGATTCTTTTTTTGTCAAAGTCATTGATTCTCATGAATATAAATGAAACCTCCATTATGAAAAGGAAAGATCTATATCTTCTTTGGACTTTAATGGCAGTTTCAAAAAATTGTATCACAAGGAAATGGAACTCTCCTGTCATCCCATCATTTAAAGATTTTCTAACCCTATTGAAAGAAGTAGCACTGTTGGAAATCAAAGTCAAGGAAATGAGAATCTTTCCTAGGAAATGGACTAGTAATCCTTGGGAGAAAGTTCTCTCCCTAATTGAGACATTTAAATTTTATTTATTTTATTTATTTATTTTACATTTGTTAACCGGGCTGGTCTAACTGGATACATATCCGTTTTCAGTAGAGGCCCGAGGAGAAAAGCTCCAATACACAATAGAAGTACATATTTAAATTGCAAGATTCAAAGTATTGTTACAACAAGAGAATACAGCTTACATATGCAGGAATGAAAATTTACATAGATGTTATATAAGACTAAAGGACAGACAGGAAATTATACACAGAACATTGATTTCGTTAAAGATACTGAAAAATAGACTGAAATCAGAGATTTTCCTTATTACTAAAAGGAAAGAGAAATTTTAGAGATCTGCAATTAGGGAAATGGGCTAGGAAGTGGACCTAGAAGTAAAGAGATATGTAGTTAGTCAGGTTCTCGACATGGGCATGTCCATTGTGTGGAGAGATATTCTTTAAGGTTAGCTTTGAAATGATAGAGCCAAGAAGTAAGTCTAAGGTTGTTTGGCAGGGAGTTCCACTGCTTGCCAATGGAATTTGCATAAAGGGCATCCCCACCTGAGTTTTTGCTTTAATGGTTAGGATCTGGATGCTGTTTGATGATCGGAGACTATTGAGGTTAGTATATGGAGTTAGAATTTTGCACAGTGAGGGAGTTCTATCAGGATGGTTGATAATTTTATAAGCTTCATGAGTTGGCTAAGTTTGAGGAGATTTGGCAGTTCCAACCAGCCAAGTCTTCGCAGATTAAGGCAATGATGGGTTCGATAAGGGGAACCTGTAATAAATCTGGCAATGTGGTTATAGGCAAGAGAGAGCATGTTAAGTTCACGTTTATTGAGAAAAGAGAGGATCGGGAAGCATAGAGGAGGGAAGAGAGGAGATGGGTACGAGCAATAGTTAATTTGGTAGTGGGAGTTAGGAAGTTTTTAATTCTGTACATAGATCCTAGTTTTTTGTTAACAGACTTTACTGTTTGGGTAATGTGTATGTCAAATTTGAGCTTATGATCAATAGTGACACCTAGCAGTTTGGTACTGGTGACAGGGGTTATGAGGGTCCCATTAGTGGATTTAATATGAAAGGTTGTGTTGTTAGTGTTTGGGAGTTCTTTACCTAGAGGTGAGAAGACGTTGGGGAAGAAAAGTAATAGTTTGGTTTTAGATGGGTTAAGTAGAAGTTTTAAGTCAGTGAACCATTTTTCAACTAGTGCAAAACAATGTTGTGTGGTCATTTGGAGATTCGAGAGGAGACGTTGGAGCAGATTAAGGTGGAGTCGCGGTATTGTATACAGGTGGATTTAGGGATGATTGATTGAAGGTCATTTATGAAGATGGAAAACAGAAGTGGACCCAGTATTGAGCCCTGAGGAACGCCTATGGTATTCGAGCAGTCCCGATATTCTGTTTTGCCATAGGACAGCTTGTTGCCTACCAGTGAGGTAGGAATTGAACCAGTTTAGTGCTGGAGTGTCCAGACGTAGGGTTTCAAGGATGTTGAGAAGGAATTGATGATTGACCATATCAAATGCTTTTGATAGGTCCAGAAAGAGGGCAGATGATATGAGTTTGTTATTGCGATTGTTGTTGATTGAGTCAATAAAGGAAAGGAGGGCAGTAGTTGTACTATGGTGTGGACGAAAACCATGCTGGGCATTGGACAAGAGATTATTAGAGGTCAGATAGTGAAGAAGTTGTTTGTGGATGCATCTTTCAATGATTTTCACTATGGGGGACAGGATGGCTATTGGTCTATAATTTGACATTTCCGGGGAGGTACCTCCTTTGTGAAGTGGAATGATATAGGAAGTCTTCCAGATTGAGGGAATGTTCATCTCAATTATAGATCTGTTTATTAGGATTGATATGGGGTAGGCTATTTCATCAGATGCAATTTGTAAGAATTCCGCAGGAAGGTGGTCAGCCGCTAGGGTAGTTGGTTTGAGTTTTTTTAGGAGGGAGCGTACATAGGAGGAAGAGACTGGCTTTAAATTAAAGGGGGTAGGGTTGTCATGTCGCAGTTTAGCAGCAGGTGGGGAAGTGGAGGTAAGGTGACTGGCTAAGGTTTGGATAGTCTCAGTGAAGAAGGAGTTAAAGGTGTTGGCTACTTCTTCTTGGCCTTTCTAAGAGTTTCGCAGGGGTTGGGGTGGAAGTTTTGCCGGGGTGCAGAAGGTTGTTAAAACCTGTCCAGAATTTCTTTGGGTTGTTCTGGTGTTTTGCTGGAGGCTGCAGAAGTATTGTTTTTGTCTTGGGTTATGGCAGTTTTCGTGGCATTTCTTAGTTGTTGAAATTTACAACGGTCTTGGGGGTTTTTGTGGCTCTCCATTTTTCCCAGGCTTGGTGCGAAGTTTGATTTTGGATTTAGTATCAGTAGTGAGCCAAGGTGCTATGCGAGTTTTGGTTCTAATTTGTCTATGTGGAGCATGTGAGTCAAGTATCTTAAGGAACGTGTCATTGAAGTGGGACACACTCTCTTCTAGTGGAAGAGTCTTTAATATGGTCCAGTTGCAGAATTTCAGGTCAGCAAGAAATAATTGAGGGACGAATTTTTTTTTGTTTCTGATTAATCTATATAGGGGGGTGTTAGAAGTTGGGCATTTATGTTTAATGATATAAGTTATTAGGTGATCGCTGAGGTCACAGGGAAGGGTGCCAGTGGTGTAGTTATTAGAGTCTCTATTAGTAAGGATCCAGTCAATTATACTTTCTTTTTGAAGTGAGTTGCCTATATTCTTTGTCTGTGTAACTATGCTTGTAATCCTTTTATCTTTATTAGATTTGAGGCCATTGTACATTATGTAAATGGTTCATTTACCCTTTCTTGTTTGATTTGTAAAAGTTATTAATTGCTGTTTAAAAAAAATGTTTGAATAAAATTATTTGAACAAAAAAAAAAAAAAAAGAAGAAATTCTAGAATACAGGAATGTACTTCCACAAATAACAACATGGTTTTGGAAAGCCAGTAGCTTTCCTGTGAGGAACACTGAGAAGATCTCATCTCAGTTGGCAGAAAAATAGAGAAAAAGAGTCTGAAAGCAGATGCAGACCACTTAGCCCACCCTGTCTGCCAATTTTCCTACTGATTGAATTAGCTGCAGAAAACAATGTAACTGTCAACTTCTTTCTCTTTGCCCAGCCATTATAAAAATCATCTTCTAAATAAAAAGTTGTTTAAAAAATATCACCTTCTGCATTTCCTATGGCTATATGAATTCTGATATCAAATGTCCCTTGCCCCCTTTTCATGAAGACTGTTAAAATTGTCCATCATCTGAACCATATACCTTTCTGTGCTCCAGTTACAGCATCTTGTTCACCTCTTTTTGAGAGAAGATGCAGCCAAGAAATCTTTGTATTCACATTGGTGGTGATGGCAATGGGGGCATCAGTAACGAATAATGTACTGTGTTTAGCAAAATGGTATGACGAGTGGTAACCATCAGGAAGGAGGTGATTTAGGAACACATATAGAACAAATGCATGAATCATACAGATAACTGCATAAAGACATGCAGGTGGGTACTGATTTGGTAATGAGAAGCACTCCATAATCAAAAAAAAAAAAAGGCAGCAGGACTCAGATATGCATAAAACTTGTGCAACAAGCCAGAGATCAGAGGGTCTATAACAAGTGCCCTCACACCATTAACTCACAACGTACTTCCCTGCTGCCATTCACACATGTTGGAAAACACCCTAACTACCACTGACTTGATTCCTGTAAAGTTATCAAAGGCTAACTATCCTTCCCAGAACCCTGACCCTAACTCCTGATTTTTCTGTAAAACTAAAATCCCCCTCCCCTTCCTAATTTTAATCTCACCATCACTCCCTAAACTAAAATCCTCCTCCCCTCCCTAACCCTAACCTTCCACTAACTTCTGATTGCTCCCTCAACCGAAATCTTCCCTTCCCTCCCTAACCCTAAACTTCTGCTGCCCCGATCACTCCATAACCCTAAAACCTCTTTCCGTAATCCTATACTTCTCTTCCCCCATTAACTTAAAGCACTCCTCTCCTCCCAAAACCTAAATTCCCCCTCCCCATTTCCCTTCTCCACTTACTTGTTCTGTGGTGAGCACTTGATTGCATCCAGTCTTGTTGTAGCTGTGTCTCACATTCAAGTTTGAGCACCTGTCTAGGCAGCTAGGCATTCAGGATTACAGATGTTCAAGTCCCTGGCTGTGAGTCAGTGCAATTTGAGTAGCTGGGGCTCCAGTGGCTGTAATATTCCTAGATCAGATCACTTGAACACCATCATTTCTCAGTAAAAAAGGTGTATTGCTCATGTAAATATGTTAAGAGTAGCATTTGCTGTAGCTGATCAGCATGTGTTAGTGGTCACTATGTGAGCTAAAGTCTGAGATGTTGCACACCATCAATTATTGCATCACAGAAGACAATGTCACCTGCTGAAATACCATCAGTTCCACAACTGGGACACAGTTGTTCATTACTGTGTGGACAGAGACATCATTTGGGTACCAGTAGATATGTGACACCCTCACATAACATTAGCAGAATTCATGGAGTGCCTATTCCAGTGAATACAAAGGTTTATGTAGCATTAACCATCATGGGACATGTTAGGATTTCTGCAGGCCTTTGTCTTGTGAATCCTACACCCGGCCTTTGACTTGATGCTGCTGCATGTGGCAGAGCATATTTTGTTCCTATAGAAAACAGAGGGGAGAACTAGGACTATGCGGACATTTTACAATATAGCATCTTTTCTTGAGGTTCTGGAGACCACTGATGGCACCCCCATAGCAATCAAGGCTACACCTGCTTCACAAGGTGTCCAATATATCAAGCAGAAGGACTTCCTCTCTATCACCTGTCAGTAATGCACAGGGTATTATATACAATGTTTATACATACCATCCAGACAGTTCCCATAGCTGTCACATCTGGCGTATATGTGACCTGTATCAGCATTTCTTTTGGGAAGACTTTCAACAAGGTCATCTAGTTAATAGGTACACACATTCCTATTCACATAGATGGGTAAGGTCTCATGAACATAGGTAGACGACCATGCTGTGTTATTAATCAAACTTGCAGCACTAGTTATGTGGACTGCTTCTTCCCATTAAAGATTACTGTGTATGAAATGTAGACCATGCACAGGCTTTTTTCTACTGGAACGCAATTGCTGTATTGAATTTCCAATATTCAGTGCTGAAGTTAAACAAATGAAATGTGAGAAAATTACTTCAATTGAACAAGAAAGCCAAAAAAACTACTTTTCTTGTTCATTTGGAAAGACCCTCACATTTAAATTTTCTTTTCACTCTCAGCTCTAGGCTGCCCAGACTGCTAGCAGTCAGGAATGTGACACCTAATTAATTGACTTCTGCTATGCATTAAGAAATTAATTGTAGAATTTGGAAGCTGGATAACAGTTTGGGAAGGCAGGAAAAATGTAGGAGGAGGAAAAATAATTGAAAAGTTGTGGAAAGTTACAGCATGAGATAAAAATAAAGCCTGTTTTTATTCACTTAATAATTATATGGGAGTGGGACAGCATGCTTCTGTTTATTCTGAAGAAATGGAAGGGTATTTAAGCCTGCTCTGGCTAACTGCATTTTTGTTTTCTTTACATCTGAAGTGTGATGTAAAGGTAACTGTTGCACACGGCCATTTATTGCTACAAAATGTTTGACAGTTTGAATGGCAAATTATAAGGAAGAAAAGCCTTATTTAATAATTATTGTACACGTAAACATGTCAAACTTTATGAAGAAAACCAATAAGTCTAGAAGAACATGACTAAGTCTAATGGCAAAGATCATAATTCTCTTCCTGAGCCATAGCAGTTGAGGGTTATATTCCTTTGCTATGTTATTTTAGTCAGACTTTGTGGTTACATGCTACTGTAAAATGGCACTCTTTTCAGTTCAACTACTCTGTCACTTTTGCATTCAGACAACTGTATATTCTTTTTTTTAGTGCCAGTACTGCTTAAGACTGTTTTTTTAGAAAGTTTAACAACTTAGAGATGCCACAGGGAGATGTGGCCCAATGCTGTTTTGCTATGCATAGCACCAATAATTCAGTAAAAAGGGCTGCGTAGTCATTTAGAGTAACTACATTACTGGCAGTAGTCATGTTACTGAACTGTAGTGAAGTGGCTGTACAATGGGTGGCCAAGTGACCAATGTGACATGAACCGTAAGGTGGCATTGAGTCTATATTAAAACATCGAAGTTTCAAAACTTCGAATGTTCTAATATCGAACCTTATTCAGAGAAAGCTGAAAACATCAAACATACAGAACAGTGAATTTTTTCCTAGGGAAAAAATTTGCTGTTCCAAAACACATACACACAAGCACACCAAACAAACAGCAATCCACACACATACATCTAAAATCTTACACCTACCCTACACTAAACTATACACAGGCCACTAACTATCCACTTACCTTAAGCCAAACCCTAACCCTAAGGTCCATCACTATCGCACACTCACCTCACCCGCGGTCTAACCCTAACTCACCTACCCCACCCTAACCCTCACGTCCACACAATCGCACACATATCTAACCCGCGCCCTAACCCTAACTCACCTAACCCGCCCTAACCCTCACATCCACACAGTCGCACACATACCTAACCCGCACCCTAACCCTGACTACCCTAACCCACACTCAGTTGCACACTTACCTGAACCCGACCCGTAACTTTCCACCACAGCACTGAAAATGCCGAAGCAACAGAAATGGGCAACCACATTTTTTTCCCTAGGAAAAAATTTTGTTTTCTGTTGCTTCTATATTTTCAGCTTTCGCTGAATAGGGTTCGATATTAGAACATTCAAAGTTTTGAAACTTCAATGTTCTAACATAGACCCGATAGCAACTCTGAGGATGCACATGTTCATATGTTCACACAAGGGCAACCTGGAAAAAAAGATCAATGGAGGAAGGGGGCATACTTTTTGTGGAACAAGTGTCATTTAACTTTTGTGAAGAAGAAATGGAGATAGAAATGGTAATAAGGAGCATGCACAGGAAGGAGTTATGGAATAGGGAGGGTAGCAGGGGCTGACAAATAAATATATAATACAGACAGAAACAAATAGGGGTGGTAGGGACACAAAAGGGGGATGTAGACAGACAGATGGAGGACAATTGCTGCTGAGGAAAAATGAACTACTAGCAAGGTATGTGGAGCAACACATAACAAAGAAGAACAACATAATGGGGAGAGGGGGAGGTAGAGATGGCTTATGTTATTGGCCTAGGGGAAAATCACCCGTATGCCAATCGCCACTGTGTCAGACATTGTATGCAGTCTCTGAGTCTTATAGTGAGATGGTTGGAGTCACAGTCATGCAACTCTATCCTTCAGGGTCCTAATGCAGGAGTCCAGCTGCCATCACACCTTGGACATGACTACCACCATACTTGACACTAACTTACCAGAGGATCACTTTGGAGCCCCTTCAGGGCACTCTCAAATGAGGGCCCTTCTCCTCCAGACAGGTGGCCAAAGAGGCCACTCGTGAGTCCTCTAGGTCAGGGTGACCTTCATTTCCCTGCTGAGAGTTCGGCCTGGCAATTTCTGATAAACCAGCATTAAGCATGTCAGCTGGAATAGGCTCAGGTGGCTGTTATTGCTACACATTATACTCCACAGCTGAACCTGTAGAAAGAGAAGAACAAATATAAACTAATAGATAGATAGATAGATAGATAGATAGATAGATAGATAGATAGAAGGAAAGAAAGATATGAGGCAAATTTAAATGATTTATATGTCAGAATATCTAGTTAGTCTAAGAATAAAATTAATGACTAGGTTCACAATAGGTCAAAATTCAATAAACATACTATAGCTAAAATGGGAGTGGAAAAAGATGATAAAATAGACTTTACAGCTTTGTTTATGAATTACAAAAATAATCCTCTTTCATCATAAAACAGCTATAGATGTCATTCTTTAACATCACAAATTCTTAAAATAATTGTTAGGAGTACCAAAGCATGTATAAATCTAAAACATGTACATGCCATAAAAAGAATTCTAATAATAATAAAATGGACCTTTTAACTTTAAATATAATTTTGATAACATTTATAAGTCAGATTCAAATAATGTTGCTCAAAAAATATATGCATTTTTTTCTAATAATATCAATAACTTTTTAATTGAAAATACCATTCATTTGACTGATTATATTAAAATTATTGAAATTAGACAAGAAAAAAAATCTGAAATGGCAACAAAGCCCCAAGTTTGGATGAATTATTCCTAGAAATATATAAAATACTTATTTTTATGGATGTTTCAGTAATATAGTTATTACACAGCAACATAATAACAAAACCCATTCTTGATAAAACTCTAACATAATTCCTGTTTTAGAACAGAATGAGGATCCTTTTGATTATTGTAAAGGTCGACCAGTTTTCTTAAGTATTGACCATCAAATTCCCTTCATAACTGCTAGAATAATGCCTTCTTCTCATTGGTATTCATCTTAACGATAAAACCCTTTGAACAAGATTGGCTGGAATGCATGTAAGAGTTTCTCCCGCTCTTCTACTAAGAATTCATCCATCACTGCATTTCATTTTTTTCCTGATGCAGTGCAGAACATGACTTACCTGTCTCAGTTTTCTAACACAGATTCTGTATGACACAACTTATTATAACAACTTAATCAATGATCCAAAAATGTAATATTAATAATAATAATAATAATAATAATAATAATAATAATAAAGTCCACACTATAAAATAAAAAAAAACTTAATTTCTAACTGTTTCACAATCTATTCCTCATCAGGAGATAGATTTTTCGGGTCTATATTCTGCAAATGAAAAGTGAATTTGCCAAACTGCATCTACATCAAAATTGCAGTTCAGCAAATTCGCTCTTGTGGGGGGGCTGCACTCCCTGCTAATTTTATATATATATATATATATATATATATATATATATATATATGTATATATCAACTCCGAGATCGCACTACAGTGAGGAAAGGGCAAATTTTTCAATCTTCACTATACTGTGATCTCACCTTTAACAGTTCGCTGAACTACATATCCGATGTAGATGCAGTTTGGCAAACTCACTTTTCGATACCATAATATAAACCCAGATTTTTCATATTAATGAATTTGCTATCAAGGTTACTTTTCCCAAACTATTATCTTTGCCTCCCCTAAACAATATATAATGCAGGTTAATCAAATATTTTCTTTCAAATGGTACTTAACTGAAGCTAGAGTAGTAATGAAAAAGTGGTGAAATAGGCTTTACAGATTTTGAAAGACTCATTCCACTCTGGTTTCTTCTCTTAAAGTAACTCTTTACTGGTTATGGCTTTCTATTATAGCAGCTTGAAAGGATAGTCATCTAAGCTTATGCAATGACAAGAAATAGAAATACCCCATGCCCTTAATATTGCAAATAATAAAGTCTCACACACATGTGTGTGTGTGTGTGTGTGTGTGTGTGTGTGTGTGTGTGTGTGTGTGTGTGTGTGTGTATTTGCCTTGAACTATATCCACTACTTAGTCTGTTTGCTTACTGAATCATATGTTCATAGGTGATTATTAGGCTAGGAGCTCAAGAGCCCTTGCAAACCTAGCCAGTTTTACCCAGATTTTACCTAATTTTCTATCCCTATAGCAAAGTTAACAAGGGTCAGCATGCAGGGTTTTGACTATTTTTACAAACTTCCTCTGTCCATATAGGACGTGGGTGCCATCCCAGGACAGAATTTGTGATTTCCCATCTGTCAGTCTAGATTGTGCTTGAATTGGTCAAGGAAGGGCTCTGCTTCATGTGAATAGGAAGCCTATTCCAGAGGAGGGGCAATCAGTGGGACACACATCTGTCTCTCAAGCAAGATCTATTCTTGTCAGAGATCAGGTTTAGATCATTGGAGTGGATAACCCTCAAAAAGAATGCATACATTTCCACATAGGTGATTATTTCTCATTGCCACATAAGAAGTGCCATTATGATAATGCAGTCCTTACTTATTTTAACATGATCCTTATGTCTGTATACCATTTATGATCAACTAAACAGCTGTTCAACAAATGTGTGAGATCGAACAACTCCCTGTGTTGGGGAATATGCACTTACCCAATGTCTGAGTGATCTCAGAGTTAGTATATAGAGTTAAGGGGTGTGGGGTGGTAGTGGGTCTTACCCTCTGCAAAAATTATGTTTTCATTTACTTTTTGTTTTTGGCATTTGCATGCGCCAAGGCCGTTTCTTGGTGCATGTGTTGCTGCTTGTCATTGTCCTTGTTTTCATCATAAGTAAATGTTTTGCACGTTGACATTGGGTGTATTCAGTGTTTCCTGCTATGCACACACACACATACACACACAAACACACACACACACATGCACATATATATATTTTATATATATATATATATATATATATATATATACGCATATGTGTGTGTATATACATACACGGGTACAGTAAATTTGGTCACCCCAAGCATTTATCTCGTGTTGCAATTTTTGGTAAATTTTGTTGGTAGTTACGGTTGTCAAATTATATTACAGTTCAACTGTAAAGTAATTTTGGGATTTATCCTTTCTCTGCTGTTCTGTGATCATTTATTTATTTTTTTTTAATGCGATTGCAAATGTAAGCCATTGGTTTGCAGTTGAGATCAATTTAGTTCAGGGATTTTTATTAAATGTTTGACATCACTAATTAATGTTTTAGATGAATTTGGCTTCATTTGACAACTAATTCTGAAACAGGATAAACAGGGCCAGATCCAATAAAGGCTACACTAACTGTACACTGTTTTGAGTGAACAGACAACACAGACAATAACGCACGCCTTCTTCTTCCTAATTTTAATTTTCTTATTGATATTCTTGCAGATTTAAATACTGACAGGAATTCATGAAAGTTACTACAAAGTATAGACTACATGTACACTTAATGTAATCTTTCTGAATGACTAGAAAGCACAAAAAATATGATAAGAATATTATTGAATACATATCGTGAACACTTAATGTAGGCTTTATTGAATCTGGCCCAAAGTCATGAGGCCTCATTACTTGGTCAAACCACAAAACTTCTGAAACTATCAATGTGAAAACTACCTTATGCAAACTGATTTAAGATAAATATAAGTGGCTTTGTGTAACGTGATAAAATCAAAAATTGCAGGGCATTCCAGTACCCATAAAAAAGAATCATCATAAAGTGTTGTGAATTTTGTTTTCATTCCTAAGTAATGACAGTCAAACTAAATCTCATTTATCTGTCCTTTGATAAATTATTTTGGCTATAAAGCACTTAACCCTTTAGTCTTATTGGAACATCATACCAAATGCTTCCTTTCCAGTTTTAAAACAAAATGAAACAATTATTATACAGAATATCCTATTAATATTTTCTCCTTGTTATTTTGGAGAATTTGTATCATGATGTTTTTACATAGATCTTTTCTAACTAGATACATAATTAGAACAAGTTTTAAACAAACAGCAAGCCTTATTGTAGAGGTAACACTTTAATAAAAGTTGAATACTCAGACAAGCTCCACGTGGGTTTACAGAGTGGTCCTAGCAGCAAGGAACTCGAAAAAGTGACTACCTTCTGGATTTAAGTATCTTTGCTTTTTTTTCACTGGAAATAGCTGCTGTAGCTTACTTTGAACTAGCCCGAACTGTTTTTTAACTGATTGCTGCATTATTTTAAAATCTGCACTTAAAAGTTACATTTAGTCGAATTTTATCGAAAGTTTGCTTGTTTGTTTGTTTAATTTAACTGTGGAGGCTACCCACTAAAGTGTGCTAGCCTGTGTAACTAATTTATCACTGTCTCTGCATTTTCTGTGTGTTTCTACTAAAAAAACAAAAAAACAAAAAAATGATCCTTGTTTTCCCGCCTTCCTTGACTAGTTTAGACCAGTTTACAGGCGTTGCTGTATTCTGGGCTGTGGTGTAGTTCCTGCGCTGTCCATTACCTTACTTGGATAGAAGGAAGTTTCTTTGCTCACCAGTGGGAGTGGGGAGCCTTGAGTAGCCTACCTGTCCTTGGGGGAAGTGACCTCAGCACAAGAAGCTGTAGTAATTGGTTGTTTGGGACCATTCCTAGCTCTTTTGTAGTTCACTGCTTAAAATCCCCCTATGGGCGTCTTTTTCTGGCTATACTGCTCAGACAAGCTCCACGTGGGTTTACAGAGTGGTCCTAGCAGCAAGGAACTCAAAAAAGCGACTACCTTCTGGATTTAAGTATCTTTGCTTTTTTTTCACTGGAAATAGCTGCTGTAGCTTACTTTGAACTAGCCCGAACTGTTTTTAACTGATTGCTGCATTATTTTAAAATCTGCACTTAAAAGTTACATTTAGTCGAATTTGATCAAAAGTTTGCTTGTTTGTTTGTTTAATTTAACTGTGGAGGCTGCCCACTAAAGTGTGCTAGCCTGTGTAACTAATTTATCACTGTCGCTGCATTTTCTGTGTGTTTCTACCAAAAAAACAAAAAAAAATCCTTGTTTTCCCGCCTTCCTCGACTAGTTTAGACCAGTTTACAGGCATTGCTGTATTCTGGGCTGTGGTGTAGTTCCTGTGTTGTCCATTACCTTACTTGGATAGAAGGAAGTTTCTTTGCTCACCAGTGGGAGTGGGAGCCTTGAGCAGCCTACCTGTCCTTGGGGGAAGTGACCTCAGCACAAGAAGCTGTAGTAATTGGTTGTTTGGGACCATTCCTAGCTCTTTTGTAGTTCACTGCTTAAAATCCGCCTCTGGGCATTTTTTCTGGCTATACTGCTCAGACAAGCTCCACGTGGGTTTACAGAGTGGTCCTAGCAGCAAGGAACTCGAAAAAGTGACTACCTTCTGGATTTAAGTATCTTTGCTTTTTTTCACTGGAAATAGCTGCTGTAGCTTACTTTGAACTAGCCTGAACTGTTTTTTTAACTGATTGCTGCATTATTTTAAAATCTGCACTTAAAAGTTACATTTAGTCGAATTTGATCAAAAGTTTCCTTGTTTGTTTGTTTAATTTAACTGTGGTGGCTGCCCACTAAAGTATGTTAGTCTGTGTAACTAATTTATAACTGTCTCTGCATTTTCTGTGTGTTTCTACCAAAAAAACAAAAAAACAAAAAAATAATCCTTGTTTTCCCGCCTTCCTCGACTAGTTTAGACCAGTTTACAGGCATTGCTGTATTCTGGGCTGTGGTGTAGTTCCTGTGTTGTCCATTACCTTACTTGGATAGAAGGAAGTTTCTTTGCTCACCAGTGGGAGTGGGGAGCCTTGAGCAGCCTACCTGTCCTTGGGGGAAGTGAACTCAGCACAAGAAGCTGTAGTAATTGGTTGTTTGGGACCATTCCTAGCTGTTTTGTAGTTCACTGCTTAAAATCCGTGTTTGCATGGCTTTGCACGGTCGTGCGCGTAGCGGTTAAACAAGGTTAAACTTTTTCTGGCTCTTCCAAGTCTGCTCTTGAAATTTTCCCTTAAGGAAGCTCTACTCTTAGTAAAACCAGACTACTCACTGTATTATAAGCCTAGCACTTGTTCTCAATACTTCTCTACTAAGTAAGCACTCTCGTACTAAGTAAAGCACTACATCTACTTACCACCCCTGTGAATACCCACCTCCCTTAAAGGTATACCACCCCGTTATACTGTTCTAGCATGTCGAGTAGTAGATTACTGGCGTCGTCTCCAGTTCAGCTGGTCAATCTGGGCATCTTGAGACAATGCTACAATTGTCTCATGTACACAGACAACCCTCTCCTCCTCCCAACAAACACAATTACATGTGAGAGATGCAACTATATAGCCAAACTGGAGGCTGAACTCTCTCAACTCAGGGCTGGCATGACCAGACAGGAGGAGATGGCAACCACACACACAACAATCTCAGTCCCACATAGACCTACCACAACTGCAAACCAAACACATAAAAACACAAAGACATACTCGGAGGCTCTAATAAAAAACTTACCAAAACAACAGAGGCTCCCAAAGCAGACATCCAAAAATCCACCACCTCCAAACAAAACACATGCAACACATACTTCAATAAATCAGTGTGTCGACCAATCGCAGCCCTTAAGGCCAAACACCTTGCCTGATACACTAGTAATAGGTGACTCCATAGTCAGACACACTGATGTCCCACTGACCAGGCTGAACAAGGAGAAGGTGACTGTGAGCTGTCTATCGGGAGCTAGGATCCGCCACATAACACACGCACTCAGGTCACTCCAAAGCAAGTACAAATATGACTCCGTCATTGTCCATGCTGGTGTGAATGACCTGAGACGTACCTCCCTGGACTACATGAAAAGAGACATAGAGGAGCTCTCCGATTATGTAGCCCAGGCTGGTATGACCCTGACCCTGAGCAGCATCTTGCCCTCACCAAGAATGATACCACAATACAAAGACAAGATGATCAGCTTTAACAATTGGCTCGAGTACTGGTGTCATTCTAAGGGGATCCAATATCTGTCTGCCTGGGATGATATGTTGGACAAGCCACGCTGCTTCGCAAGGGATGGCTTACACCTGTCACCACTGGGCTTCTGGATATTGGCTAAGGCTCTTGCCACCCCCATAATGCCTTTTTTAGGCAAGGCTCAAAAGACAAACCCACCTCCTTAGAAAACAAAAATGGAAAAAAACTAAGGGTAATGCTGCTCAACACCAGAAGTCTAAATCTCAAGATGCAGGCACTTGATGCACTCCTCAGCATGGAGAACATCGACGTCTGTGCAGTAACTGAAACCTGGTTCAAGGCTCCTGAGAGCACCCCAGCACTACCAGGCTATACCTCGTATCATGCTTTTCGGCCCCAAAACCCAGGCCGAACCACAAAGGGATGGGGAGTGTCCATATTCATAAAGGACACCCACACCTCCAGGTTAGTAGCAACACATGAAGCAACAGAGACCATACAGGTGCAACTAACCATAGGCAAAACTGCTATACAACTGGTAGCATGTTACAGACCACCCTCCCAATCTCAAGAACCCCACTCAGCCTTCCTGAAGACATTGGAGGATTTGAATATATCACAAAATACCATCATACTGGGAGACTTCAACTACCCAAACATAGATTGGGTACATTATTCTAGCCCTAATACCCTAGCCCAAAGGTTCCTGGAGCTCATAAATTCAAATGCACTGGAACAACTAGTCACCTCTCCCACTAGGGGAGAAAATATACTAGACCTGATCATCACAAACATGGGGACAAAATGCTCCACACTGGAAGTATACCCCTTACTAGTGAGATCTGACCACAAACTAATCACCCTGGATATACATATCCCACCTCCACCCCCAGCACAAAAGACCACAGTGAAAAACTTCTCAAAAGCAGACTTCACTCTTCTTAAGAAGGAGATGGTATCCTTTAAGCCCACTGTGCCAGTGGATACCACATCCCGCAATGCCGAATCCTTCACAAATGCTTTCTATGGACATATCCAGGAATGCATGGATCATGCAATCCCGAACAAATCCAAGTCCCTCTCCACCAAATGTAAGCGTCCTGTCTGGTGGACCTCAGCCATAAACAAATTGTATAACAAAAGAAGGAAGCTACTGCACGTCAGAGCGAAATCCCACGAAGGTAAGACGTCTCTGATCAACATTAGCAGAAAACTACGTTCTCTCATAAAAACATCCAAGGCAAACTTTGAGAGAAAAATAGCTAAGGACATTAAAGATAACCACAAAGCCTTCTTCAGCTATGTTAGAAACCTGGGCGGAAACCCTCAGATATGCTCTGAGTTGGTTCACAACAACAAAAAATACACTGAACCCACAGATATTGCTAACATTCTGGCTTACAGGTTCAGTGCAAACTTCTCACCTTCTACACCCCCAAAAGAAGAAATACTTATCCCAGCTGAATGTAATCTCCCTGTCATCTCAGATGTCCAAGTGAGAACCGCCCTAAACAAAGCAAAAAACACAGCATCAATGGGACCTGACGGTATCCCGGGGTGCGTGTTACGAGAACTCCAAGAGGAGCTAAACCCACACATAAAAATGCTATTTAATCTTAGCCTTACTTCGGGTTATGTACCTGTACACTGGCGTACAGCAACAGTGGTCCCACTCCACAAGGGGGGTGCCTCTACAGACCCTGGAAACTACCGCCCCATAAGCTTAACTAGCCTGGTCTGCAAAGCTATGGAAAGAATCATTATGGAACTCATAAACAGAGACATAGGGGACCTACAGACACTTGACCCCACCCAGTTTGGCTTTGTGAAGGGCAGATCCTGCCTTTTAAACCTGGTTGACTTTTTCGAAACAGTCACTAGAGCCATTGATGAGGGCAAAGCAGTCCATACAGCATACCTGGACTTGGCTAAGGCCTTCGACACAATACCCCACTCAGGCATCATAGATAAGCTAAACAGCTTAAAAGTAAACCCCTATGTCACTAGATGGGTTGCAAACTGGCTAAAGGACAGAACCCATAAAGTTAAAATCGCTGGAGCAATGTCAGACTCAAAGCCAGTCACAAGTGGTGTTCCACAGGGATCTGTCCTGGGACCCCTCTTGTTCGGCATTTATTTCTCAGATGTTAAAGCAAACATGGGAGGGCTGTGGCTGACAAAGTTCGCAGATGACTGCAAACTAGGTGCCATAGTCGATACACCAGCTGACACACACATCCTACAAAAAGGCCTCACTAAAACGGACAACTGGTGCCGTAGTCACGGCCTTAAACTAAATGCCAAAAAATGTATAGTCATCCCTTTTGGAAAAAACAAAGTACCCACAAATGATCACATAGACAGCAACCCACTGAGTACGGAAAAAGTAATCAGAGACCTAGGGACCCAAGTAGACAGCGACCTCTCATTTGACACCCACGTTGCCAAAGTGGTTAGAAAAACATTCTACCATGCACACCTCATCATGAAGGGATTCACATCCAGATCCAAGGATGTCATTGTACCCTTATATTCCTCCCTCATCAGACCCATGATTGAGTACAATGCCCCATTTGGTATGCACCTCACCCGGCACTTGCAACAGCTGGAGAGACCACAGAAGTACCTCACCAAAAGGATCAAGGGTCTCCAACATATGTCTTATTCCACCAGACTAAAGAAACTTCAGCTCTATTCAGTGGCATACCGCCTGCTCAGGGGTGATCTCTGCCTGACGTACAAGGCCATGTCCAATCAGGATTTGATGGACATGCTCCACCTCAAAAAATCCAAATCCATCAGGACCACGAGAGCTAAAGACTTAAACCTCGGCACAAGTATGAATTAGGACATGCTGGAGGGATAGATTCATAACCCAAAGGCTTCCCATGCTTTGGAACAGGATCCCAGTTCATATTAGGCAGAGCCCCTCACTAACTCTCTTCAAGAGAAATCTTGATGAGTGGATGGGAGATCGAAAATTTACCCCAGGGGTCACATCTGGGTCACTGCTAGACAGGGGCACAGTAAACTAATTCTATTATATAAGGGGACCTTCATTGTGTCACTACTAGACAGAGGCACAGTATTCTAGATTTATTCTGTACATTTTTGTACCATTTCATGGGGTGGTAAAAGCCACATCACTATGGCTAGGCTTACAAATGCCCCAGAGCAGATAGCCTAGTACTATACTATGAAACTATAAAACTATGAATTGGAACAGGTCTTCTTCTCTTATGAAAGTCTTAGAAATTTTGGCAATATATCCTAAGTCTTGCTTAAGTTCTGTGGTCTGATAATTTTGTGCTGTTATACTGGCTAGCTTTATTTAGTACTCCTATTCATAACTGTGTAACTCCTCCTCAGAAATTCTTCTATTTCTTAACCATAGTAAGAAAATATTACAAAAACTGGAAATGATTAGAATCTATCATTCCTTTAGAGAATTTACTGATTTGCTAACAGCTGCACATGATAATGAAATCTCCTGCATGCAAGAGCTAAACATGATTAAATATATTACAAATCTTGGCCTAATTTAGGTCAACTGATTGATAAAGATTTAAAAATTATTATAATTATTTTAATATGCAGCTCTATAAACTTTGATTAAAACCATATCATGTCATATCCCCATGTTTTGTTTTATATGTATTTTATATCTGCATTCTACATTTTCTAATTTTATTGTTTCTAATTTATAGTCTTGTTTATACTTTTGAAGCTTTACTTCCTATTTTGCACTCCTCCCCTTCTCCTGTTGTAAATGGCTATTTTAAATTTTTAATTCTAAAAGTAATATTTTTATTGTTGTATTCTTTCAGTATATTAACATTTTAAAGGTTGAAGTACATAAATTATGCTCTGAATGTAGAATAAAGATTGTGAGTATTACTGGAAAGTATTTTCCTCCTTTTACATGTACGTGCCTCATTCTGAAGATCCTAAGGGATATGTCCATGATAGCCCTCATTGTATTTACAGTTCTAGAGTTGTTAGTCACACCACTTTAATACATTAATTAACATCAGAAATGATTGGGTCACCCCAATGCTTCAGATGAAGTTTTATAAAAAGGCTTTGCTGCAGCAGCGTATACAAAGTGCTCCTGTGACAAATTAATAACATAAACTCCCATATAAAATTAGCTTCCATATAAGTATCGTAGACCTTTTTGTTAATTGACTGATGAACTGCAGATGTGCATATTTTGTGCGTTTGTAGTGGATATCAACAGGGTTTAGCAGAAAATGTAAACTAACTTTACCTAATGTACACATCTAATGGATCTTAATCCTTGCAAAGTCACACTATGTGTTTTAAATGAAATGTAGCTTTAAGGTTCATAAGCAAGGTCCTTGCAGTTTGGAGACAGTACTGATAGCTAAAGAAATGTTTTACTCTCATCTGAAATATCAGAAACAGCCATGGGTAAATGTGATATAATTTTGCTTTGACTAGCATTCTATTGATAAGAAACTTCATCCATAGCAGCCTTCCCAGGTTTCAATAAAAGTGTAATGGTGGCTGCCAAATTATCCTCTTCTATCAGATGGCACATGGGCATAGTGAGTAGCATATTTACTTGACATTAAGAGATTCTCCAATTGTTTCTCAATTTTTTTGTCCTGTGAAGAGTCCGCATGTCCTCAATGTTCTCACATGGGTTTTCTCTTGATATTCTGATTTCCTCCCACATGCCTAAGATATGCAATAGGTAATTTATCTGTAGGTGTGATTGAGGTGTGTACATTATACAGAAGAAAGGCCTGTCAGTGTGCTTCTTTCCCTACTTGCCAGTAAACTTTAACAGTTATTACTGAGGCAAATTAATAGCTGAAAAGTGAAGAACTTAGAGTAACACTTCATTTAGAAATTTATCGAGGTGTTAAAACCCACTGGCATCGCAGATTAAAGATGTATATAAACCATAATAGAACTAATGTAAGAGCATAATATATAACAGAAATTACCAAGCAAAAAGAAGCTCAAGAAACCCAAAGGCAATGACACTTTATTCATAAATCCACAGTAAAAACTCACACTTTTGAGTTCAGATGATTTTGATGAGATTTCTTAGGATTTACCCTTGGTAGTGGCTTTGTTGATACAACACAACTTAGTGTAATTATTTGGCGCAGGCTGTGATGATATGAGTTTGTGCCATCTGTGAGAGTAGGACAGTGCATGTGCAACATATGCCAGCATAGGTAGCTGGAGTTTTGTAAATAACTTTATGTCATTTGACCATCACACTGATTTGTACAGATGTTTGTGTTAAAAATATATTTATAAAGTTGCTTGCATTAAAATGCATCAACAGTGCTTCCTGCTGGACAGAAAAGAGATATACATGTATGTCAGACAGTATTATTATAACTGAGTAAATATATATATATCTTAACAGAGAATTCTGGAAAGAAAAAGGTTAATATTAGTCCAGATAATTTTGAAAAACAGGTTGAAAATTCAATGAGTTTGTTTAGGCCATAAATATTTTATTTTACAGATCTGATTGCAGCCAGAGACAAAAATGTCTGGGAAAACCAGGACTAGGAATCTTACTATACTGTTCTTAGGGGTGAACTAATTGCTATTCTGGAAGGGTGGAAGTTTTTGAAATTGTTTTATAGCTTTCGGATGCTACAACAGATCTTAGCAAAGCTCTGGATGTATATTGTACCAAAGTCAGATGACCGGATGTGATGTCATTCTATAACCAGTACTGAAATGATTCTTTAGATATTAGTGAGAGATATGATGGAACTCTTGCAGCAACATTTTGTTTCTTGGAACCTGGCAGGAAAGGACTCTCACAGATATCTCACACAACCACATACCTCATCTTGCCTTGCTGCAGTGAGCAACTCAACACTCATCATCTTGCCTTGCTGTAATAAGTAACTTAACTAGAGAACATCAATTCTTTAGTCAGTCAGGAAAATATAGTGAGATTAGTTAAGTATTGTTTTTATGCATCTGTGTGAATCTGTCCAACTGTGTTATTTTTTTATATCTCCTGTGATTGAAACTCTGGTGTTTATTGTAATTAGCTGTTCAGTATTCAGTTGTATTTGTTTTTCAATGTTGTATTCAATGTTTAGTATGTTTTCTATTTTATTATTTATTATTAAATATTTATATACCTATCATTGTGATTGGTCCTTTAGAGAATACTTTTCACATCTTAAGCGTACTTATGCTTATTTTAGGGACACTGTGGCCATTCCTGAAAGACTTGTTGCATTGGTCAAACTCTAAACATTTGTTTCAATATTAATTTTACTCAGTATAACTGGGTACCCTTGTAAGAGCATTAGCGTAGCTGACTGGTAGCAGTGTAGTTACCTTATAGTCTGGGCAGAAGGAGCACAGCTGGTAAATCTATGCCAGCCTTTCCCAGGTGTGTGTGTGTGTGTGTGTGTGTGTGTGTGTGTGTGTGTGTGTGTGTATGTAAAAATCAAATATCTAAGTGTGTGTGCGTCAGCTACTTGAAACAGTGACAGATAGAGAGGGAGAGCCAAGCCCCAGTTCTGGAGTGTCCTTCCTGTGTGCTCTTAAGGGAAATTTTGCTTGGTGCAGAGAGCTGCATCTGGAAATACTGTGTGTATCCATTTTTGCTCCAAGTAACCATCCCTCACCAGCCTCAGTGGTGAGGACTGAGGCTCCTTGATTACTGGCCCAGAGTAAGGACTGTCACAGGCTACCATTATTTATTAGGAGTTCAAAGAGCCTACAACTTAAAAAAAAATGTTGATATAAGTGTTGAAGCAGATATTTATAATTCCAAATTTAAGGATTCAGTGTTCATAGAAGGCCTTCAGGTCTGAACTCTGTGAAACTGAACTTATAAACTCTGTGGATGGTGGTGGTGGTTGTCCATAGGGTCACTATAGGAGTCAGATGCATCTCAAAAGCAATGAATATCTACCATCAGATAGTTGAAATGAGAAACAAACATGGTGATACCTTTTCAGTTACTAGTCTGTACCTGCTACTAAAGTCTCAATGGCAGAAAGCGCATTATCTTCAGAAATGGGAAAATGCAAAAATCCCACTACATTAACCAACATCTTAGGTACATTAAAAAAATTCAGGTGGGCTTCAAAAAGAACTGAGTTTACCCAGCTCACAGATTCATCTCATTATTCTTGGAGTTATTCAATGAAACAGTCAGCAGATTCACATAGGTGACAGACTATGCTCTCTCAGGTCAGATCTTTGGGAGCAGGGATATCTATAATAATCTGTAATTGCACCAACTGTCATGCAAGAAACTTACTGGGGATCTTTGCCACATCATCTACTTAGAATTTGCAGACTGAATCTTCTGGGTTGCAGCCTCACCCTGCGACATATGACTGTGTAATCAGGAGTATAAGCATCTTGTTCATTTATTGACCTGATTTGTGCTGCAGGTGCACTATCTCTTTTATACATCTCTTGCACTTAGATATGTAAACATCATGGTATCCTGTAGCAAGCCTCCCCATATCTTATAGCTGTCCAGATTTTTGCCTCATGTTTTTGGTCTGCCCCTTATAAAATTTGTGTTTTCTGGCAAATCATTGAAGACTGAAGTCAATAAATAATGACACACGAGTTTCATATTTCATATAATTCAGAAAAAAAAAATCATACTAATGAAAAACATTTAATTCTACCGGCTTTCTAAGGTTATAAGTTTATAACATCAATATTTAAAATCTGTCCCTGATTTTGGGATTTTCTCTCCCTCGTTATTTTAACTTTGTCCAGAATTCTTGTGCTAAGAGGTTGAGAGGTATAATCATTCCAGCTATATCAGGAATGGGCTTTTTCTCTTTACATGGACCTGAAATAAACTTTCCTCAAGAATAAAATCTTGGCAGCAAAAACTTAATATTTTTTCCAGCTTGACTCTTAGTCTTAGTCCAGGTATCAGGTTTTTTAAAATTGCAAATGGCAAATGCAAAGTCATTTGAAATGCAGCCAGTGAGGATATCACTTGAGCAGATATGCTATAAGATGTGAGCAGCAGTAAAGAAACAGTCTAATCAAGACTGAGGCCCACAAAAACTTGAACTATGGAAAGCTACATAACACCCAGATGTGGACTATATTTGGGCTCCATCACATTAAGAAGGGCACACAGCTCTAATAACTCATCCAATTGCTTAAATCAAGTTACCCTAGCAGGACCATAATGATCCAGATGAGAATCTGGAAAGCATTTCTAACTGCTACCCTAAAATATCAAGGTCCCATTGGATTGACCCAAGCTCACGAATGAAATGAGAAATATCATACTTATTGGAGCTTTAGACAATTCTCAAGACACAAAGTCCCATTAAGGCTGCCAAGTTACCATCACCATTCTACTCTTTGTATCAACAAATATTCTGCCCCACTGGTAGTTAGTAGCCATAAAAACAGCCATTTTACCACTATAGATGCTGCACCAAAAATCCTCAATGGATTCACTACAGGCGCTCAAGTCACAAGCATTCAAAAACAATGTCGCAAATCCAGGGATCAGAGCTCCTTGCAGCTCATCTAGGCTGCTTCAGATGCTTGAACCTGGATATGAGTTTGGGCAAGTAGATGTGGGGAGGGAGCACTGCTTGTGCTCAAACTCCAATATGAGTATGGGCATGCAGTTGCTGGGAATGAGTGGGGGAGGCAGGATTAGGAAGCAGGAGGGGGATTTTAGGGTTAGGGAGCATGAATGCATTTTTAGGGTTAGGGAATAACTGGAAAATTTAGGTTTAGGGAGGAAGGATGGAGTTTTAGGTTTAGGGAGTGATCAGGGACATTAGGGTTAGGTAGGGGGAGTGGAGGTTTAGGGTAAGAGACTGAGGAGTCAGACTAGGAACTGGGTGGAAGTTTAGTTCTAAGATTTTGGTTCTGGTAAGGCTATGTAGGTTGTAGGACTGAGTTTTTGGAGGGCTATGTAGAAATGGGAAATCAGGCTAGTGGAATTTAGAGCACTTGCTTTTCTGAGCAAGGGGCAGTCATTGGATGCACTGCAAGCTACTGGCATATAATAATGTGTAGTAGACCATGGCTCACCACCACATAAACCTTAAATTGAAATCAGCTGGCTATTATCAAGGTATTAGTCTTTCAGATGGAGCAGTCCTACTCCATAGCTGAAGAAAATGGAAAGAAAAGGAGAGGAAGCTTTAAAAAGCAGCTAGACAAATCTTGTAGCCCAGAGACAGTCATGGAGTTTGCATCTATCAATCATGTTATAAGAGTAAAGATGCTAGCCATCTCTGGAATCCTACCATCCTGCACTGGGTATGTAGCATCATCATCATTTTCATCAGTCCGTATTTTCTACATGAGGGTGAAGTGTTGTCAACTGTCGCCATGTCTTTCGATTCATTGCCAGTCTCCTAACTTCTCTGACAGTCATGCCTGACTGTCACAGGTCTTCTGTCACAAAATCCATCCACCTCTTTGCTGGATGTCCTCATTTCCTCTTGCCTTCTGCCTGTCTGTCGCAAATCGTCTTCACTGAATTGTCTTCTGCTTTTCTGCATGTGTGCCAAAACCATTGTAACTTGTTCTCTTTGACTTTCTCTGCAATTGGAACTACTTTGGCTTCTGCTCTGATGTCCTCATTTTTTGTCAATCCAACAGTGTGCATTCTGCACCTATCTCTGGCACTTCATACCCATCATGTCTAGCTTCCTCAATTACTCTGGCTTTACTGCTCAGGTTTCTGTTTGATACAGTAGCACTGATTGCACCACTGTTTTTGTACACCTTACTTAACTTCTTTGGCATTGTTCTGTCATACTCTACCCCTGAGACTCCGTGGCAGTTGTCTGCAGCCTCTCTTATTCTAAATTTGACTTCATTCAGATTTCTGTTTTCCTCCACAACCCCTCCACTTGAAGCTGTTTTCCCTTCCATCTCAGTTTTCAGATTCTTCTGATTTCTCCCATTTGTTGCCATTACAACTGTCTTATTTGTACTCAGTTTCATCCCACATGCCTTCTGTTTTTCATTCCATTCCCATATCATTTGCTGAAGTTCATGCTCAGTCTGCCTGTAATGCCACATCATCTGCATACTGCAATTTTGTTAATCTGTCACCTCCAGCCTATTTGCTGATGTAGTCCATCACGAGTATGAACAGTAGTGGCTCAGAGCTGAACCCTGATGCATCTGCCCTCTCACTGGGCATCCTTCTGTGAGACAGAACTCTGTTCATACTTGAGTCATTGGATCCTTGTATATAGCTTACACTAATTCTACCAATGTTTCTGGAACTTAGAACCACTGCAATACTGCCTAAATCAGCTTTCTTGGGACCTTATCATATGCTTTCTCCAAGTCTAGAAATGCCCAGTTAGACTCTTTCCTCATCTGTAGCTTCTTCTCAACTATCTGTCTCACTGCAAATATTAGGTCAGTTGTGATACATCATGATCTGAATCCAAACTGCTCATTCCCATTTTAGTTTCTACTACTTTACATTTTTATCAATCACCCTCTCCAGAACTTTCATGCAATTTGGTAGTCATTTGATACCTCTGCACTGCCCACAGTTGTAGATGCCCCTTTTGCCCTTGTACACTGGCACTAGGATGTTTATTCTCCAGTCATCTGGGATGTGCCTTTCTCTCCATACTGCTATTAGTACCCTCAGAAGATATTTCTTCCCTATCTCACCCAACAACTTGATCATCTCTGCTGTGACCTCATCTGAGCTTGCTGCTTTTCCTGACTTAATTTTCTTTAGTGCTGTTCTTACTTCTTCTAGGGTGGGTTCCTCCTCCTCCTCACTCATCACAGGCTGTATCTGAGACAGTGTAGCTTCTGTTGGGTTTTCTTCATTCAGAAGTTGCTGAAAGTACAACCAAAATGAAAAAAAAGTACTGCAGAGGTGCCAAAAAGACCACCAACATTCAAGCTTCAGAGCAATCCAAAGATTTTATAGCTTCAGCAATACACACTGAATACACACTCTAAATTTTTAATTTGTATCACTGAGTACTCCTTCCATCTGCCTTTGATTTTCTGAGTGCTCATGAACAAATTTTACTGGCATCCCTTATGAAAGATGTTTGACTATCTTTTTTATCATTCTGACTTTGCCTTGCAACCCAGTAGAGTTTCTTTGTGTCATCTACTGAGTCACTTTCCAGAAGCTGGTAGGATGCCTCTAATGCCTTGTTCTTTGCTACTGCAACTCTTTCTCTTAGCCTCTTTTTTAGCCAACCAATATTCCTTTGTAGCCTGGTCCATCTTTTCTATCTCTCACTATTTCCTACATTACCTCTTTTTTTGATGACTTCCCTGATTTCGGCATTCCACCACCAACTTTCCTTATGCACCATACTTCCATACCTGGCTTGGCCACATACCTATTCTGCAGGCCCCATACATGCTATTTTGAAGGGCTGCCATTCCACTTCAAATGTTTATTTATTTATTTTATTTAATTTTACATTTGTTTACCAGAACAGTCTGACTGGACACATGTCCATTTACAGTGGAGGCCCGGGGAGAAAAGCTCCACATTCAGTACAGAAAAGCAAATAGTTGAACAATATAATCATCTATACAGAAGCAAAAATTTGACACTAGATAAAAAATACAACTTTCGATACAGAAACAGAAACTGACACTAGATAAGCATTATAATTGACTATAGAGACAGACATAGACTACTTAGAAATTAATTAGTCTAAGTTTAGTATGAGCTAGTATAACTATTAGAAACCTGAGCAAAAAATTTAAATTCCTAATACTGTAGAAAACATACAATAGGTATAATTAGAAATGAAGCTATCTGGGGTGGTAGAAACAGAGAAGGTTAGGTAATGCATGGACATAGCCAGGAGTTCATTAAGTGTAATTGAAGTAAGTTTTTGAACAGCATAATAGTGGAGGCAGAAGATAAAGCAGGGAGAAGGTTGTTATTCTTCCTGAGCTGCTAGAACCCTGAGTAGTTCATTGAACTCTTGTACTTTCTCTCCAGTTAACTTCTAGGATTTCAGCCTGGTGTCTGTTACCTTAGAGTCTTCTCTGATCACTGCTTGCAGCTGATTGTGGCAACCAATGGTTTATTTTGTAATCTGACTGTTCCACTGGGGGTGACTTTGCAACTGCTCATTCTACCATAGTGCCCTTTCCTTATTAGGAGGAAGTTTACCCAAGTTGCATGTTGTCCGCTCTTGTATGTGATTTTATGATTGTCACTCTTACTGAACCAAGTGTCGGTCACCATCAAGCCATTTGCCAGGCAGAAGTCAAAAATGGGCTCTCCTTCTTTATTCATGTTTCCCTACTCATGTAGACCCATGTAGTCCTCATATCCTGTTCTGTTTGTCCTGATATGTACACTTAAGTCATCTATTATAAACACCAATTCATGTAGTCCTGCTTGATCTAGAAGGTCCTGCAGAAAAAACTGGATCCGGCACTAGGTGACCTAGGCAGTTGCCTAAGGCCTGCTGGCTTGTGGAGCTCACCGCTGGCTTTGGGGGGAGCAACTACCACAAAATTTCCATTTTTTCTTTAAGAATGCACTCTGCATGGTCCTTCTTATTTAAGGACATACGCAGTGTCCATACATAGTAGAGTCTGTGCATGCACATTAGAGTGGTTATAGAGAGTTTTCATTTGTTTGTACATCCATTAGAGCAGTTGTTGAGAGTTGCCATTCCTTTCTGTTTATATGAACACACATTACAGAGGTTATGGATAGCTGAGAGGTACCGTTCCTTTCTGTTTGTCCTTACACACATTATAACTGTTATGCAGTGTTGAGAGTTGCCATTCCATTTCAAACAAGTGAGCAGAGCATTTTTATGGAGAATTATGAGTAGCGGAACATGTTAGGGGTGTTTGTGTGTGTGTAAAATGTCCTAAGTAGGAATGGGAGGTTGGTTAACTTACTGAGGCTCAAACCCCATACCTTACTCACAGCATACTACAGCTTGAATCTTCTACACCAACTACCAAACTTGCATCAGCAGGTGTATTTTCAAGGACTGTTGCATTTCAGTGCATTTTCAAAGAATGTTGAGTTGAAGTGCATTTTCAAGGACTGTTGAGTTCCAGAGCATTTTCCAGGGCTGTTGATTTTCTGTGCATTTTCAAAGAATGTTGACTTTCTGTTTATTTTCAAAGATCGTTGAGTTTCTGTGCATTTTCAAGGAATGTTGAGGTTCAGTTCCTTTTCAAGGAATCTTGAGTTTGATGAGAAGTTTAGTATTGACCATGCTAAGTCTGTTTTCAATATGCAACTGTTTTGTTAACAGATGGCCATCATTAGTGTTTGTGTTATCAAATTTGAAAGCAGTGTTAGTAGCACAAGTCACCTACTTGCCTTTGGTGCAGAATGCTGTGGGTTCTTATCTCACACCATGTAGATGGAGTGCTGATACTGCAGTGCCCTTTACGGGGGATGGAGATGCTGCATTCCTGAGTGTGTCCTACTTTGGATGAGATGCCTAGCAAATATGAACCTGTTGCTAGTTTGACTAACTTCCCAATTTGTTTAAATGTAACATGGGGAATTTATTCTTCAAGGGTAGCAGGCATTGAATTTGTACATGAAACACTGGAATTTAAAGTTGTTTGCCAGCAGCAACCTCTTCATTAGTTATAGATCTCTTCAATGTGGAATTGTTCAGATGACTTTTACTTCTGCAAAGATTGTGCATATTGACTGATATTGCTGGATTGTAATGACAGAAGTTTGAGTGGCCTTTTGTGGTTGAAATGTTCTGTAAAGGATAGTTTTGTTGCCATTATTGGTTCTTATGCTTTGTTTCATTGCTTACTGCTACAAATGTTCAAACCTACAAATTTAAAACACACTCTAGCAAGTGGTGCTGTATTGTACAAGGAATATAATTTAATCGAGTCAAGATGATGTATCAAGCAACACATGCATTACATCATAGTCCTAACAACGTGTGTAAGGAGCCTATGGTTTGAAAAACAAAACAATGGCAAACCTAATCCACCACTGGCCAGATGCATTTTCTTTGAATGTGGGTTTCAATGCTTTTTAAATGAATATGAGTTTCAAGAGCAGGGAAGGTTACTGTTCATGTTAAGCCTGTTTTCATTGTGAGACTTTATTTGTTTTATTTTGCAAATGATTATCAGTGTTTGTACTATAAAATTTGAAATAAAAGTTTTAAATATCTTTAATCATTATAGAAGTAAAGAAGAAAATACTATGCACACTGACGGGTTTGAATAGTGTTTATGATAACTCGGGAGAAATAGCCAAGTAATGGGACACTGGAATCGCTGAGGAGTGGGAGTGCTGCTGGGGAGGAGCCTTCTGTGGGGGGGACTCTGATCCATTACTCTGCCTGGAGCCCTATTTTACCAGTATTCACCTCTGTCTGCAACTGTTGTCTCAACACATTCTTTTTCTCACTATCACAACCCTGCTGTTGGACATAGGCTGAGATTATGAATAATGCCCTCTCCTTACACTGGAGTGTGACTGCCATGAGTCTGTCACAAAATCTGATGACATCCCAAACTGTCTGCTGAAGCTTCTCCCTCAATGCAGTTTTCACACCATTTCAAGCCAAGTGGCTTTGTTGTACTGCTCTTCCACCTTGTCCCTGGATATATAAGATGTTCAGCCTCCTTCTTACCATCATGTCATCCACTTCCAAGCTCTGTCCTGTCAGTGACTCTACATTTAATGTAGCAATTCTTATTACTTGTCTGGCAGGTTGATTGGTTTTATGTTCAGTTTCTGTCAACAGAGCTATCCCAGGTAACCCAAGCTGGGCAACTGGACACCTGCTGGTCAGTAGCTTATTGAGACAGGGCTGCTGGGCTTTATGGCGGACACATACTGGCCAATAGGGGCAGTTACACCCCTCCCACTGTTAGGATGGAGTCCTGGTGTAGGTCAGAGTAGGCGAATTCCATTTGGAGGCATTAGTCAACATGACCGAATCACCTAGAGCCAATTTCTACACTGTTGAATGGTTAGGCCTGACATGGCACACAGGATGTGATCTGTGTTTTCTTATCTTGAAAATACTGAGTACCATAGTTGATATCCAAAACAATTGGTCTGTACAACTCTTCCTCCTATAGGGTCCAATCTGAAGTCTGTGCTGCTGCCCATACCTCTTTTCTTGGGTGAGTTTGAGGTTGTCCGGGCATGTATCATAGCACAGAAAATCTTGTCTGAGCTTGACATGGTTATACCCCAGTACCTCTCAACCTCTTAGCACAAGAAATCTGGATAAAGCCTGACATAATGGGGAATAAAGGCCCAAAAAATAGGGGCACATTTAAAATATTGTTCTTATACAATTAGAAAGTTGCTAGAATAACAGGATTTGTGTTGGTGTGCATTTTCTGAAGGATATGAAGTGTGAAATTCAAATGCATGTCATTATTTAGTGGCTTTAATCCTTAGATCATCCCGGTGATTTGTCAAACAAAACACAGTTTTTATGAGGAAAATGCAGACCCAAAATATGAGGAAAAAATCTGGACATTCTGCACAAATCTGTACAGTTGAGAAGTATGCTTTTCCCATAATCCTACTTGATGCATGTTTGTGATTTTCTTATTGCAGGAAAAGCAGGTCTTAACAAAGCATTCCTCCTCCTCTGGTGAGGAAGAAAATACTACAGAAACAAGTCTGAAAGATTTTAGGTATTATGAAAACAGTCACTCTACCAAAATAACAAGCTCCTTCTGAGAAAGCATAAATGTGCATTCCATTCTGCAACATTTGAGAAACTGTAAAATTTTCTGCATTATAGTCCCTTCTAATAAGTCATGCATGCTCACAATTACCTTTTAAGTGGGAAGGCATGACCTGTCAAGAACATAGTGCTATATGATAACTATCCAAGCAATGGAAGTCAGCAATGGCAATCACATAGCAGATACTGTGCGCACCACCATATCTTGACAGCTGTTAGTTTGTCATCCCAGACTGGAAGTAAATACACACACACTCTCATATGTACACAAATAATTATGCATGAGCACACACACACACACACACACACACACACACACACACACACACACACACACACTTACGCCCACACACACAGATGCACACATACAGACATGCACGGACACATGCACACACAGCCCATGTCAGCACATGTACATGTCAGTACACATGCACATATATGACACAGTCCATGTGCACAAATGTACATGTTAGTACACACACACACATGTACATGTCAGCACACACAAATACACATGCAAATATACACAAAGCTGGTCATGCATGTATAAGCACACAGACACAACAGATACATATACCCACACAATCATGCATGGAGGTAGACATGCATGTATATGCAAGGAGACACACACACACACACGCACATGCACAAGATCCCTTTATCTATGACAACTATGATATATGACTAAGTATTTGTGCAGTAACAATTTTTTTCTCACTCGGTTACATTTTAAACTTTATTTTTTCAGTCAAGGAATGAGTAATAAGGCATAATTCTCTCTCTTCGTAAGATCAGTGAATATTAAAACATTCTGTTCAGAATTAGCAATTTATTATCTTCAAATGGCTTTTCTAATCCAAAGGCTTGAGGAGGGTCTACAGCAAAATTTGTTTATCCACTAAGATACATCATTTCAGCTGTGTTGTAGTATACATCTCTTTGCCTTTTTGTAGCACACTGACATTTTTGATGAAAGTAATCAAAATTATTTGTAATATACACAGCAGTATGGTTTTAAAAAGAGTTAACATTTTAGGGAAAACATGCACATATTGCATAAGTATAGAGTAATCTGAGACCAAAGTAAACACACAGTTCATTATTCCTGCCACCTGGGAGCAAGTTCTTGAAGCTAATGCTATACTCATATATTAAATCACGCAGTTTTCCCTACAAGTACGTGCTTATGCCTTGCATAATGGACATAAATCCTGGGATAATAAATGCTGCCTTTGCCCTCTGTTACAAGTTCATATATTATGCATGTCAAATGTTGTTTATTTCAACCGTTTTAGACAACTGGCATGACAGGTTGAATGCACATGAGGTAATTTACTGGTTATGCCTCATTAGTGTCTGGGTGCTACATATTTTATAAGGCAAGACAATAAATAAGTGTAGCAGAAAAATGAGTATCCAGGATTTATTCACAAAAGCCAAAGACTTGTAATCTAGGTTCAGAACCAATGATGGACATGTTTTTACTGTACTTTACTTGCTTATTCTTCCTTATGCATTTGAAATTTTTAAATATGCATTAATGTGCATATTTAATTAAATGTGCATGCATGTGAGTGAGTGTGTGTGTGCTTGTCTGTGTGTGTGTGCATGTGTGTGTGCATGCATGTGTGTGCGTGTGTGCGCGCGCGCGTGTGTGTGTGTATGCGTACATGTGTGTGCGTCTGTGTGCGTGCGCACACTCATGTGTATGCATGTCGTCTTATTTATCCATGTATGATATGGTACTTTTCCAAGTTCCAGTGATTACAGAAGTTACAAAAACTTGCATACCTGCATAAATCTTGGTAATATATCTAATTGTATCACATATGCTCCCGGGAAGCTTTTCACATTTGGTACCTTTCCTATGAAAAGAACCTACAACTTTAGTTGTCATTAAATTGTGGTATTTTGGTGTCTCTTTCTAAATCTGCTTTCTACTTAGCATCTTCTCCATCACTGGCAGAACATCTCTGAAACACCTTAGTATACTTCTGTTTAATATGCCTTGTACTTACAGGAAATCATACAGAAATATTGCTCTACTTTTTACTCTATGATGATGATATGTTTTCATAGCATACTGTTTTATTTTGTTTGGTTAAATGTTTGATAAAAATAATATACTGTAGATAGATAAAAAGATAGATTGATGGATAGTTGGGCAGACAGATGAATAGATAGATAGATAGATAGATAGATAGATAGATAGATAGATAGATAGATAGTAGATGGATAGAAGATAGATAGATAGAGAGAGAGAGAGAGAGAGAGAGAGATAGATAGCTAGATAGATAGATAGCAGATAGTAGATGGATAGAAGATAGATAGATAGAGAGAGATAGATAGATAGATAGATAGATAGATAGATAGATAGATAGATAGATAGATACATAGATACATAGATAGATACATAGATAGATAGATAGATATAGCTTTATAACATAGGGAGGAGAAATAAGCTGCTGTCCAAGTAAGAAATGCAGGTTATCCAGTAGATACAGAAATATGCAAACTATTAGCTGAGTTGTCTTTATATTTATATGCCATTACAATCTACGTTAACTTTTTTGCGTCACTTTTACCCCACTGCTGACCAAACATCAGCCCCCTTCTATCCATCTCAGCCAATCATTTCCTATTCCACCAGGAGGGCCCATCATTCAGACAGCCATCAGGGATGGTTTGTGTTTTTTCTTTATATGGGCGTAACAGCCTGTGTGCACACATAACATAGGTACCAGAGAGTCGACATGCAATGGGCTGACCTTGAAAGCCATTCCCCACACTTCCATAGGGACATTCCCTTCTAACAGCCATACTCTTTAACCAAAGGAGAGGAGATGGTTTTCTAGTCTCCACAAACAAAGTCACACCTGTGTAGTGCACACCAAAATGCATGCTGTCCTCCTCATCCCCAAGAGAGGCAAGTAGGCTATGCCTCTTCACTCCTTTTCCTCATTGCCTGGCTTTTCTAGTGCTTGGACTACTGTTTGAACCCTGGTCACCTGAGTCACAGTCAGAGCTCCATCCCTCTGTATCAGTGAGCCAAGACACAGTTTGTTCTTTTCTTGCATAAGCAAACAAACCTTTTAAATACTGATCAGTTACATCCATCTTTGCAGCTTGGAAAAGTTAAGCAATACATTTCTAAAACTGAAACCTTAATCAATTTCCTGCTGATGATATGTAACTCTAACACTGAATGTTTTAGCTATTTTTACTCCTTGTCAAGACAGGGCTTGATTTCTAAAATAGTTTGATATATTCTAATGAATTTTCATAGAACAACACTGTGTAGGATAATCAATTATTCTATGCCTTTGGATATTTTTGTAGTCTTAAAGGCACCACTTAAATCTTAAATTTGTGAAAGCAGTCATTTATCACCTAGCATTGAAATGAGAATGTCACTGAATGATGATTGACAGGTTTCTGTAGTCAGTATTCCAGTATATCAGAGCTCTCTGGGTCACAAATGTGCTTTTACTTTAGTTTACAGAACTCAGAGAAGAAGGAAAATGTAAATTTCATTTTTGTTCTCACAGTTTCCATTTTCTCAAGAGTTTGAGTGACTTTGTAGTTTGTGTGTATATAGACAAATTGGGACTGTGTGACATGAACTCAACACTTGGCAAATATGAGTCTTGTGCAACTGATGGATTACCTCTGTTTTGGAAGCATGATCACTTGAGTGTAGATTTTTTTTGCTGCTATGACTGATAGTGTTGATTAAACAACACATTATTAATTATAGTGGATCCCTTGCATTTAATTTACATTTTTATTTTATAATGATTTTTCTTTGCTATAGCATGTACATGTTTTGAAAATCTTACTTTTATACAAAAATACTTTTCTGTTTGCGATGTTATAAAATATATTTTTATATGACTCTTGCTTTCAAAACTTATAGACACACTTTTTTATAAACTGAAAGTCTTGGAAACATTGAAGTTTGCCCATTTTAAATGGCCATTCAAATCTTTATATGATCCAATATTAAAATGGCCACATTTCTATACTAGTTTAAGATATACCACTAAGCATTTCAGATAAAAGGCATGTAGATAATCACTTGCATAATGAACAAAACACTTGCTTTATAGGATCATAGGATCGCAGGAAGTTACTAGGCTATGGATCCAGAGGTCATTTCAAGCCTATCCATTTCATCTCAATGTAATACTGCAGACACTCTAAGTCAATATACAGGATTGTATTTATTAATGACTGCCTATGTCCAGGATGGTTGTGGGCACTATCCCTGGTAAGAATTTATGGTGCCCCATCCACTTGTCAAGGTTCCTTTTGAACAGTGTCATAGGGGTGCTCTGCTTCACAATGATTGACAGCCTATTCCAAAGATGCTGCTGTCACTGGGAGACAAATCTGTCCCTCCAACATGTCCTATTCAAATCGCAGGCCATATTCAGGTGCCTGGAATGGGTAGCTCTAGTCCTGTTTGATTTACAGATGTGCAGCAAATTCATTAGGTTTATGCTGGAGATTGCTCTGTAAGCCAGACATAAGTCTCTCCTAAGAAGTCTATACGATACTGAGTATAGTGTCAGGGACTTTAGTCAGTCTGTGTAAGGCAGGTGCTGGAGTCTCTTGATCTTCTTAGTTAGAAACCTCTGAGATCTCTCCAATTGCTGCAGGTGTTTATGTTATAAAAGCTAGAAATCAGCTCCTTCTTGAATGTCTGTTGACTGCACATAATTTTACTCTTGTCAAAACTGGATTATTGCTCTAACATTTAAAGTTACAGAAATATAACTTGATTAGAAAATATGTTATCCATCATTTTGATATTACACTGGCACAATACAGATATAGTTTTCTACTAAAAAGCTTTTATCTATGAGAACGTGCCAAATGCACAAGTGGGCTTAAGTGTGTCCTGATCTTAGACTGAACACACATTAATAACTGTAGCCCATGGGAGGTCCCTTTCAATGCTCCATTGCATCTCTGAAAGGAATATGCTCAGGATTTAAAAATATATTACTATCAGCACTATTTGAGCAGTGTTGTTGTGCCCAGTAATGTGATAATGAGACACGATAAAGCTGCAGTAAGCAACATCTCATTAGCAGCTCATTACTACATCTCTGAATCAAACACTAGCAGGGTTAGAGATAACTGTGTAAATGCTCCCCCTACCAAGCCATGCAACATAATTCAAGTAGTTTCAAACATGCATGCGTACACCCCACACAGACACACACACACATTGGCACACAAATTCTCCCACATTAATAGCTATCTTTGCAGAACTTTTCTGCTGAGGCACTACCAGCCACACTCCCACTAGTGAATTGAATTGGTGGACACCATCAAAAGATGGTGGACACTTTTCCCTTCACTCTACCAAACAGAGCAGTACAGCTAAACTTTGAATCACTCTACCATACTAGTGTGGTCCTGGTAAAGAGTTTCAGGGAAACCACATGGCTAATTTGCATTAACCTTACCCCAGGACTGCTACTGTTGCATGCAACCTTCACCAGTGCAGTGTTATCTGAAGGTGCTATCTGACCCCAGTAGCACTACTCTGGTCTTTGAATCATAAACCCAGATTTTCTGAATGTGATATGGGTTTATAAATTCTACCTTACAACATTTTGTTGAATATATATAGATTATAGCTCTGAAAAATGTCACTTTTTATAGAAAGCATTTCAGGAAACTGTGCTGTAACACATCTGTAAATGGTACAGTTTGTTATTTTAGGTATAAAACCACAACATATACACTTTTGTCTACATGTTATAAGCCTCGTTTTCTAGATTTTCTTATTTAGAAAAGGGTTGTTGACATATCTGGGTATCAGAAAACATCAGTTCTATAATGAAAAGAATAATGTTCCACTTTTAATAAATTTAAGAATGTTCCAGTTTTAATGTAATGCCAGCCTACAATTTATATGTTCCAGTTTTAATGTAATGCCAACTTAAAATTTATATGCTCTGAGGATATACTGCATTTCATATTTGGTTCATAAATCATTTACATAAAATATTATTAAACTTTGCAGATTATTACAGAGAGAGAGAGAGATCAGTGCAAGTCCACATTTGGCAAAAATATAAACAAGGTACTACCTTAAAAATACTTTGATATGTCTTAGTAAAATATTCAGGGAATTGCAGTTACTTAAATCCAGGTATACATTTTTAGGGAGCTCCATGAAGTATGTACATTAGCATTGTGTTATTTTAACTATATAAAGTTTTGGTGGCTAATTTCCATTGACAGAGAATGATATTTTAGGGATAACTGCATGAGGTATGCACTTTGACTATGGGCCTGTTTATTTGGACATAGGTATAACTACATGTTCAAGTTAAGGAGACTGTTTAAAAACAGAGGGATTTTGAATTTTTTGGTGACATTTTCAGAAAATACTTAGTTCGTCTCTCACTGTGTGAGTATATGTGTGTGTGTGTGTGTGTGTGTGTGTGTGTGTGTGTGTGTGTGTGTGTGTGTGTGTGACACACACACACACACACACACACACACACACACACACACACACACACACACACACACACAGAGAGACACATTCTGATGTTATGGAAGTTCATTACAAATGTGCTCTGGATATACACTGCATGCCCCTACCTAAGCTGATGCTATATGCTTGTCACCAATGATGATACATAACACCAACAAAATGACTGACTTCATCGATTAGCTTAGCTTCTGGTATCACAATGAGGGGATCCAATATCTGTCAGCCTGGGAAGACATGATCTACAAACCACAATGCTTTGCCAGAGATGGTTTGCACTTGTCACCACTTGGCTTCCAGATACTGCCAAAAACTTTATCTATCTTTTAGGTGGTACCAAGTTATTAAACCCTTCAACATAGCACAAATAATTCACAACTGTCTTATGGTACTGCTGCTCAATGCTAGGAGTTTAAATAAATTAATGCTCACCCTGGAGACACTCCCCATCATGGAGAATGCAGACATATGTGCCATCAAAGAAACATGGTTCAGAACCATGGAAAGCACCCCGGCTATCAAAGGCTACAATGCCTTTCATACATTTCAGTTCCCCTTGGCTCAGGATAAAACAAGGGAAGAGGTGTCTAAGTGTTCATAAAGGACAAGTACACTGGTAGACTAGTCCGACAATGTCATTTGCTTGAGCTACTCCACACCCAGCTAAGCATAGCTGTGACCCCCTATCATACCTTTGCTAGCTACAAATCCCCAAACATGAGTCTGGAAAACCACACCTCATACCTAAATGGAATCTCTTAACAATCAGCCTAACACTATATTTTTTGGGTGACTTCAGCTACCCCACCTTATACTGGGAGACTTGTACAACCCATAATTCACTTGATCAGAAGTTTTTGGACTTCATCAATGCAAACACCCCGGAGCAACTAGTTAGCTTCCCCAATAGAGGTACAAATATCCTAGATCTATTACTTACAAATATGGGGGGATGCTTCTCCCTCCTGGTAAGATCTGACCACACAATGATCTCCTTTAGTATTAAAACTAAGCTAGGACACCATCACAATCCAAACCTGTTAAAGGACAACTGCACCCACAAACTTAAAAAACATATTTATTTCATCATGGTTTGGTGTTTCCTACATTTTAGCACCACTCTGGGACTATTTAGAGCTTTTTAGATATTTTTATATGCAATTTCTGACTCTGACTACATGGAGTCTGGCAGCCTGAAATAATTCTGACTGTTTAATCTGCCTCTAACTATCCCAGAATGCATTGTGTTTCCAAAAAATGCATCAGATCTGCCACGTTTTCCCTAAAGTTCCTGTCATTGCACTGATTTTACAGGCATTCACTGCTGTGTTATAGCCACCTACTTTTGGTTAAAATGTTATCCTTTTTCAATGACTACTTCAAACACAAGAAGTGCAAATGCTACAGAACAGAAATGAAAAGTGCATTTTAATGCTCTTTCTTCTTAGAAATGCTAACTTGATTTGTTTTTTGAAGGCTAAAATCTAGTTCTACAAGGTAGCTCCCCTCCCCCTTCGCACCTACCTTCCCTAGCTGTCAAAGAGCTAAGGGTAATTTGACTCATTATCTGCATGTGATTGACAGCTCACAGCAGATGACCAGACTAATGTACTGTTTTCTTGTCAGCCTTTCCTTCCTTACAGTGGGAGATTTTTTTGTTGCACTCCTCCTGTCAAATTTAGAACCAAGCTCCATAGCACTGGGAATAATCCCTGTTTTGCAAAGCATCAAACTCCCACTTATTTTTCCATCCTGTTTGGTTAAATAGCTAACAAATGATGCACTATAAACACAAAATATTTCACAGACTTGCATGACAGCACCACATCTTTTTTTTAAGAGGTAATTTAAGAAAATGATGGTATTGCATACTTCTTATAATCTGATGTAGTTTTGTCAATTAATTGTGACAGACGCTTCTTATGCAAAAACATGCAGTTGATGTCGATGCATGGTCATTGCAAATTTATGCTCTTAGTTTATTTTGCAGCTGAAACTCTGCTTCTGCCTGTACTTTGTCACATATCGGTAGGGTTCTTCAGAAAACTGAGATTCTAGTTTGACATTTTTGCTAGGTTAGGAGTGGCCTGGGCAAGGCAGCTCTGACCTCACAATGTGGGAGGTTCACTGGCTCTTTTATACAGCATGCAAATCAAGTGGGGATTACAACACTTTGGGGGAGGAAACGTCCCGGTAGCTATAGCAAGAGCTCTGGCAGATGTGACATCATCATTTCAGAGCCAGATAGAGGTTTTTTAACTTGGTTTTCAAAGTGAAAGTAAAACAGTATGGAAAGGTAGGAAGCCTAACAGGGAAAACAGTTGAGTGGATTCATTTTTAAAGCTGCATGGGTGATTTTTCATGGCTGTATCAACAAACAGGGACTAAAATAGACAGCAGGTTGAGCAATCTGCTTTAATATATTGTTGTCCTTTAACATCTGAAGTGAAGGAAAGCTACAACTTCTTCTTTGCTGTGTAACAAATAACACTGAGCATTGCTCTGAACATTTTCTTACTGGGGGCCCCCAGTCCAGTCCCAGTGAGATCACAAATATAATAGCAAATAAATTCACCACAAACTTTACCATGAAAGCCCTATTCAAACTTCACTAATTACTGTATCACTTACATCCCTTGTCATCACTAAGGAACATGTTCTTGGCACGCACTGTGGTAAAAAGGGATAAAGCCCTAACTACATCCCAAGTGACAAGCACTGTGGTGTAGAGAGGTAAAGCCCTGACTACGACTCAGGGGTCCTGGTTCAATTAGTGTCACAGGCATCTGAGGCACCGGCAGGGAGGGATGGGTATGCCAATTTAATGGGGAGTGCTTTCATTGAAGACATTCCCTGAGAGGAAGCATGGTCCATAGAAGGAAGTAATCCTCAAATGTTCATTTTGAATATCACCACAGCAGCAATAGAAGTTGTTGGCTTTGCATCCCACGCTCCCCCAGCATGCACTTAAGATCCATTCCAGCCCTGCTGTCTTGGAGTAGTCTGGTGAAGGAAGAAGGAACAGGTAGACCTGACAAGGGACCAGGTACTTGGATGACCAGAGAGAATGAATCAGAAAAGGAGTGGGGAAAAGGAACATGTTCTTTAGGTGCTTTCAAAGACCAAAAACGTTTCCTTCATATGTCCTGATAACATGCCTGGGATCTTAAAAAGCAATGTGAAACATGTTCTCACCAAATCTCTTAAATTGCAAGCTTAGCCACCAGCTATGTTCCCATATCCTGTTGTCCTGCTGCAGTGATACCCCTCCACTAGGGGGCCCTACAGCAGATAATGAAATATGAAAGAATAATCCACCTTACAACTGTGATCTGTAAGGTGTGAAGTCTATTGTAACTCATCTAATTAATTGTGATGCCAAAAGTCTTGTTAGGGTTGACCCACAACAATTTGATTTCAATAAGGAGAAATCACACATGCTAAATATTAAGCTCCTCTAGCGGGTCATAAAGCTGCCAATAGCAGTCATGCTGTTCATGCAGCTTATCTTCCTCTAAAGCATTCGGTACCCGACTACATGTTGAATTTGTAAGGAAACTATCTGCTTTCAACATAGATCCTTAAAGGACAACCACATCCACAGACTCAAAAACATGTTTATTTCATCATGGTTTGGTGTTTCCTACATTTTAACACCACTCTGGGACTATTTAGAGCTTTTTAGATATTTTTATACACAATTTCTGACTGACCACATAGGGTCTGGCATCTTGAAATAATTCTGACTGTTTAGCCTGCCTCTTAAGTATTCCAGAATGCATTGTTTGTCTCCAAAAATTACATCAGATCTGCTACGTTTTCCCTAAAGCTCTGTCATTGTACTGATTTTACAGGCATTCACTGCTGTGTTATAGTCACCTACTTTTGGTTAAAATGTTATCCTTTTTCAATGACTACTTCAAACACAAGCAGTGGAAATGCAACAGAACTGAAAAGTGCATTTTATTGCTTTTTCTTCTTAGAAATGCTAACTTGATTTATTTTGTGAAGGCTGAAATCTAGTTCTTCAAGGTAGCTCCCCTCCCCCTTCACACCTACCTTCCTTAGCTATCAAAGAGCTAAGGGTAATTTGACCCATTATCTGCATGTGATTGACAGCTCACAGCAGGTGACCAAACTAATGTACTGTTTTCTTGTCAGCCTTTCCTTCCTTACAGTGGGAGTTTTTTGTTGCACTCCTCCTGTCAAATTTAGAACCAAGCTCCATAGCACTGGGAATAATCACTGTTTTGCAAAGCATCAAACTCCCACTTATTTTTCCTTCCTGTTTGGTTAAATAGCTAACAAATAATGCACTATAAACAAGAAATATTTCACAGACTTGCATGACAGCACCACATGTCTTTTTAAGTGGTAATTTAAGAAAATTATGGTATTGCATACTTCTTGCAATCTGTGACAGACATCTGCTTCTTATGCAAAAACATGCAATTGATATCTACACATGGTCATTGCAAATTTATGCTCTGAGGTTTTGCAGCTGTTACTGTGCTTCTGTCTGTACTTTGTCACATATCGGTAGAGCTCTTCAGAAAAGTGAGATTCTAGTTTGACATTTTTGCTAGGTTAAGAGTGGGCTGGGCAAGGCAGCTCTGACATCACAATGTGGAAGGTCCACTGGCTCTTCTATACAGCATGCAAATCAGGTGGGGATTACATCACTTTGGGGGAGGAGACGTCTTGGTAGCTAGAGCAAGAGCTCTGGCAGATGTGACATCATCATTTCAGAGCCAGCTAGAGGTTTTTCAACTTGGTTTTCAAAGTGAAAGTAAAACAGTACGGAAAGGTAGGAAGCCTAACAGGGAAAACAGTTGAGTGGATTAGTTTGTAATGCTGCATGGGTGATTTTTTTGAGACTATATTAATGCACAGGGACTAAAATAGACAGCAGGTTGAGCAATCTGCTTTAATATCCTGTTGTTGTCCTTTAATAACTTTGCCGAGGCCAATTACCTCAAACTAAGTGACAACTTATTAAACTTCCAAGCCCCTCCAAACCTAAATGACACTTAGGCCTACTCTAAGCAATACAAAAAAGCACTATACAATCACATTGATAGATGCATAGAGGAGGCAGCATCAATACAAATCAAACCTGTGACTACTGGCAAAAATAAACCATACTGGAGGATCCCTAGCATAAATAGGCTATTCAACAAAAGGAAAAAAAAATGTCTCCAAAGCCAAGAAAGAACAAACAGTGGAAAAAGACACTCACCAGTCTAAACAAACAAATTAGTGAGATGGTCAAATCTGCCAAAGCAAACTATGAGGCAAAGTTAGCCTCCAAGGTGAAAGACAACTATAAGGCATTTTTAATTATGTTGGCAACATCAGCGGAAATGCTCAGAAATGTGCCGAGTTACTCATCACCTGCTGGCTGACAAGTTCAGTGCAAATTTCTCCTCCTCATCACCTTTTAACACATCCGAAGAAATACCCACAACCACCCCTCTAATGGTTATTAAGACAGAACAGATCCTTACTGCACTCATTAAAGCCAAACTACAGTCTCTATGGATCCCAGCAGCATTCCAGGATGCTTCTTAAATAGCTTAAAACATAATCTATCAGGGCCACTAGAAACCCCCTTTAACCACAGGCTCCAAATGGACTTTGTCCCAGAGGAATGGAAGACTACAACAGTCATCCCTTAGGACAAGGGGGCTAATCAAATGACCCAAGGAACTACAGACCCATAAGCTTGACCAGTCTTCTCTGCAAGCCCATGGAGAGAATTATCATGGACCTGATCAATAATGACATAGGAAATCAAACACTGGACCAGACCCAATTTGGCTTTGTTAAAAGAAAGGTGTTGCCTGTTCAGTCTGGTAGACTTCTTCAAGAAAGTCACCAGGGCCATGGGTGAGGGTAAAATGGTACACGCCACTTATATGGACCTGGCCAAAGCTAAACTTATTGAGTTGGGCATAAAACCCTACTTTATCAGATTGATAGCAAACTGGTTCATTGACAGGAAACATGTTGTCTGGATTGGTGAATCCATTTCCGATAAGAAGACTATTACTAGTGGTGTCCCACAGGACTCAGTTCTGGGACTCCTCCTGTTTGGTATATAATTCTCTGAAGTGAAGGCCAGTGTTGGGGGCTTCTGGCTCACTCAGTTCACTGATGGCTGTAAGGTGGGAGTAGTCACTGAGTTCTCAAAAGATGTTGACATTTTACAAACAGACCTAAAAAAGACAAATGACTGGTACCAGAACCATGGTCTGAGACTAAATACTGAAAAATGCATTATCATATCCTTCAGTAAATCAGATATCCCTGTAAATTATAATATTGATAGCACACCCCTAAAAATAGACCCTGTGGTGAGGGACCTAGGAACACATGTAGATAGTAACCTAAACTTTGACAGCTAGGTAGCTACAGTAGTGAGGAAATCCTTCAATGTGGCTCAACTTATAAGTAAAGGCATGGCATCAAGATCAAAGGAAGTCATAGTGCCATTGTACCCAGCCCTCTTCAGACCCATAATTAAGCACAATGCTCCCTACTGCATGTACGTAACCAGGCAATTACACCAACTGGAGTGGCCCCAGAGGTTTCTCACAAAAAATACAAAGCATGAGACACATGTCTTATGCAGACCGACTAAAGGCCCTATAACTTTATTTAATCTCATACTGTTTATTGAGAGGTGACTTATGCCTGACCTACAAAGCATTCTCTGATCCAACCCTGAAGAAAATGTTACATATTCACAAGAAAAAAATATATGTGAGTTATGTGCTCCATGCATCTGAATGTTATTTGTGACTCTAACAGAACTTGATGGAGAGACAAATTCATATCCCAAAGGCCACCTCACCTATGGAATAAACTTCCCATCTTTGTAAAACAAAGCCTGTCCTTCACTATCTTGAAAAATAATTTGGATAAATGGATAAATTCACTCCTGGGGTACTCTCCATGTCCCTTATGGACAGAGACAGTCTGTAAAATGGCCCAAGGCTCCATCACCCAAAGACCCATTACCCAAATACCCCCACATCCCATATCTTGGGAATTAAGGTATAGTATTGTCATATCCTGGGTATTATTGGCTAGACTTGTAAAGGCTCTTGTGCCATTAGCCTAGTAATCACTTATAAACCTATAAACCAAAATAATATAGAGTTTTATAGACTGTCTCACTGGAATTTGATGCATTGATATGTGTCTCAAAAACTATTGACCTTTCCTAGTACAATTTAGGGAAGCATTTTTAGATACCCAGATACAGGCTATATTTATATTATGAATGTAGATGTAAAGACTTATAAACACCTCTGTGCTGATGGTGGATGGGACATTTTGCTCTTTTCTGTGCAGCAATTTTTAGAGGAGTCATATTTGATATGACAGAAGATGCCACCTTTATGGATAACCAAAGAAAAGGTATATTCTGAATATATATTGCATACCCACAACAAAGAGAAATCATTTATAAATCATTTGCATATCATTTTGCACATTTTCGAACAGTCATATGGAAGCCTGCATTGGTGTAAGCACTGACAACATTGTGCCTCATATGTTTAGGATTTTAGTGATATTTGCAAAAAATTATACATAGATACATAGATACCATCTCCTCCAATGCACTGCTATATCTGAACTTGTACAGTGTCTCATACTGATATTTAAGATTAGACCTTATTCAGGTATATAAGGCATTTAGAAACAACTACCTCTGGGAATGTTTGGGGTTATCAAAAAGTAGTAGAGAACCATCAGACAACCTACGCAGAAGATTCTATAGAAATGATAATTGTATTAACTGGTTCTCTGAGAGAGTAGCTGATGCATGGAATAGACTACCAAATTACATTAAAGCAAGCAGTAGTTTAAATATTTTTAAGAACAACCTGGATAATTATTATGGGAATAACTGTTTTGGTATATTGACAAGCTAGAAGGGCATTGATTTCCATGTATGAAATATTTGTATGTATATATGTATTTTTTCACGTTTTATGTCCATATAGATTACAGAAGGAATATTGTGGGCTATGGCCTGAAATGCATGCCGGTAGGCCATAGGTACTACTGACTGCTGCATTACTTCTTGGCTAACTCCCTCAAGTCCTGTAAAGTAGACCCTGACAGCTGTGACTGCCACAGCTCTTCTTTAATGACCCTCTCAAGCTCTCGAGAACAGGATATGCCAGAGATTATATTTGCAAACAGACCCATGTGCTTTCATTCATTTTGTTAGCTTTTATGTTTCTAAGAGAAATGATCACTAAGTTACACACATTTTGCAGGGCTTGGGCTGATGGCAGACTAAAGAGGAGCAAATGTAAACTGTTTTAATAGTAGGAAATAAGAAAGAGAGAAGAGAGAAAAATACATAACATTTTAAAATCAGTTTTCCTTTAGCCTGCCATCAGCATCAAGCCTGGCACCACACTTTCATTTTGCATTATTCTTTTGAATTAGCATATTTTATTAATCAGGCTGCATGAAAAATTGTGCTTAATATGTTTAGTGTGACTGCTTTGTAAGACTAGTAATTGTGAACCACACTACACAACTTCATCTGTGCATTCATGTTGGAGATTGCTACTTGCATAATTTTGCTGCATTACTTGAATTGTTTTAATTTACATTACTTAAGAACATCCATTATTATTCAATATACCATGTAGTAGAATTGGGCATTAATTCTACAGTGTAAATGCAAACATACTGTAGCTGCTGAACTTGGATTATTTTACCTGTTTTGACTATACACTTCTTTCACTCCATGTGTTCTTTCTTCCTTGCTTCATTCTCTTCCAGGTACATTTGAACAGCAGCCCACTTGTTCCAGGAGTGTCAGGTGTTAAGAAACCCAAGAACTTTCACACGAGACAGTTCAGCAGAAAATAACGATCTCCTTTATTGTAAAGAAAGGCACATACATATGAGACTATAAAATCAAGATCTTAGCTCCCCGCACAACAAAATCATACATTCTTTACAGCTTTTCCTGATTAAAAGCAACATTATTGCAACAATCTTGCAACAGCCACTGACCAAATAAAAATGAGCACTACAGCATTAATTTTGGTAACCAATCTCCAGACTCCTTGTTTATGACTGGCGAAAGCCAGGGCACATTTTTTGGCTAGGCTTGTATGGGCCCTAGGGCCGATAGCCTAGTACCTACCTATGAACCTATGAACCTATAATAGGCATGAGTTCCGAATTCCATGATAGAACTTTTTACATATCTGCCATGCCAGCAGTTTCTGATATTTGGCAGGAAGTAAACCACCTGATATATATTGAAAATCACATAGTAATCCATCTTGTAATGAAGGCATATTCAAATGAAATACACACACACCAACATTTTCCTTTTCTGTAAGTCTGCCTCTGCCTTCACACAGGATTTTCCCCAGCATTACACACAGGGAATCTGAACTAGTTCTTGAATTGCTCTGGCAATGTTTAAGCAACATATCCCGCAACTTTTGTGGGTCTCATTACACTTGATTTTGCTTTTTTTTCTTCCATAGGTTCATCGGAGGTTACTAAGCTCATAGCAGGCTTTAGGCACCAGCGAACCCTGCGGTCCCTGGGAGCACCCTGGCCCTAGGGGGCCCCATCCATAGCAAGTTATCTTACCTTGATATTTTGTAACATGTTTGTTAAACCAACAAAAGCTAGTACAGCAATGCTGTATGCTTAATAAACCAGATGAGTAATAATAACTCTTTACATCTCCTTCAAAGTTCAAAGATCTTTAGTTATAATAACGGTGTTTTGTCAAGTAACAGACTTCGCAATTCTGTTAAATATTTTACCACTGACATAATGCCCCTGGCTTAGTTAAATCCTGCTGGTAGACATCCTGCCCACGAAAACTAACAACATAGCCAGCTTTAGGTATCTGCAGTACCCACTTGACTGTGTGGGGGCCCCACAAAAGCTACTGTAGGCTGGGGAAAACAAGGAGACAAAAATGAATTAATTTTCCATTATACTCTTTAACCTTAATAGGACTGTACTATGATCCTGTTAGGATAAAACTGATAATGAACATGAGCAAGGTAAGCACTAAAGAGCAAGGTAAGCACTAAAGAGCAAGGTAAGCACTAAAGAGCAAGGTAAGCACTAAAGAAATCAATCAGCAGCCCAGAGGGACTGATGTCAGTGCACACCTTGGATATTAAGAAGAGCTGATGCTTCTGATTGTCAGGCATGGTTTCTCTTTCAGGCAGTTTAATAAGTACCGGCAGAACACCAGATACTATAATTCCCAATGTCTTTGCTGAAGAATTGTGCTCAATAACAAAACTAATAGCAGAATAAAGGCTCAAAATGAGGGACACATTTCAAATATTTGTCTACTTCACTAGAAATGTACTAGAATAACACATTTCGTATCAACATGCATTTTTTTGGACAGCACGAAGTATAAAACTGATGTCTGGATTTATTGACTGTCTGTAATTTTGAATGATTTACCAGCAAATAAAGACTTGTTTTTTAGGAAGGATGGAGCAAAATTATGAGTGAAAATCAGGGAATATTTGTGAAATCATGGATAGAGACAGGTATTCATTTACTCCTCAATGAGGTAAATAAAAGTGACTTATCCCTGCTGTTTGATGACTGCTAAATAGCAGTCACTGATCTGGTGTGGCAGCACCAGTGTTGCACAATGTGTTGCTACAAAACTAGCATTGCTGTCACTTGTGTGTGTGTGTGTGTGTGTCTGTGTGTGCGTGTGTGTGTGTGGCTGTCACTTGTGTGTGTGTGTGTGTGTGTGTGTGTGTGTGTCTGTGTGTGCGTGTGTGTGTGTGTGTGTGTGTGTGTGTGTGTGTGTGTGTGTGTGTGTGTGTGTGTGTGTGTGCGCGCGTTGCTGTCACTTATGTGTGTGCGCGTGTGTGTGTGTGTAACAATATCACTGATTTTTATCAGTGCACACATACAATAATATCAGGGCACATACCTTATTCTTCTTGGTATCAGTAAAAATGCAGCTAACAAGCAATTATATTTCAAAAGTAACATGTAGACCCTTATATCTCCTAGGAATCTGGTGGGCCCCACTTCCCAGACTATATAAATGGAGGGGCTGCCTTATTCATCCTTGACTCTATGGGGGCCCCACAAAAGCTGTTTCTAATTGAGGAAAAAGATGAGAAAAAAAATACTTTAATTTTCTGATTACATTCTTTAACCTAAACAGGACTGTGATATGACCCTGTTGGGATAAAAATGATAATGGCCTCTGCTCTCAGTTTGCAGCCATTCTAAAACCAGCCCTGCTCATATTTGAATGTACAGAAAATTGCTGTAGGTTATGTGGGGGACTGGGGATTTTGTGGTCATTGTTTCCTTTACTTTTCTTAAAGACCTCAGAAATGTGCAAAGAACGTTACTTTAGGTCCTGCCGGGGCAGGTGTACTCTCTAGTAGCAACAAGGTAGAACACATTACTGCAAGCATTATTGTTTTTCACTTTCCTTGCAATCACACATCAGGTATGTATACAGGTTGGTTGCTTTTGAGGGTTAGGGATGAAGAGTGAGGTATGCTATGTATGTGTATTTCAGCAGCCACTTGAAATACATGGCTATGACCATTTGAACCTCTGCTTTCATCTCAATCCAACACCCGATGCATTTGCAGTGTCTGTCTTTTTTGGGGATTAGACAGACAGGCAGTATTCCCAAACAGGATCTGTGTATC